>NW_027663944.1:0-269000 GCF_964034855.1 Anser brachyrhynchus | reverse complement strand
GCCCTACTATTCCCGTCCCCAAACAACCGATGAATCAACAACCGCCTTTCTACTATCCAAACATGACTCCTTCACCTAATCACAAAACAACTAATAGTCCCACTCAACAAAAATGGCCACAAATGAGCCATAATATTTACATCCCTAATAATCATACTTCTTACAATCAACCTTCTAGGCCTCCTTCCATATACATTCACCCCAACCACCCAACTATCTATGAACATAGCCCTAGCCTTCCCACTATGGCTCGCCACACTACTAACAGGCCTACGAAACCAACCATCAGCCTCTTTAGCCCACCTATTACCCGAAGGTACCCCTACACCCCTAATCCCCGCACTAATCCTGATCGAAACAACCAGCCTACTAATCCGCCCCCTAGCCCTCGGAGTCCGCCTTACAGCCAACCTTACAGCAGGACACTTACTCATCCAACTCATCTCTACAGCCTCCATTGCATTAATACCCACCCTTCCTGCAGTATCCATCCTAACAATAATCATCCTACTACTCCTAACCATCCTAGAAGTAGCAGTAGCCATAATCCAGGCCTACGTCTTCGTGCTCCTTCTAAGCCTATACTTACAAGAAAACATCTAATGGCACACCAAGCACACTCATACCACATAGTTGACCCAAGCCCTTGACCAATCTTCGGGGCAGCTGCCGCCCTACTCACAACCTCAGGATTAATCATGTGATTCCACTACAACTCATCCATACTACTAACCCTAGGCCTCATCTCAATACTCCTAGTAATACTCCAATGATGACGAGACATTGTACGAGAAAGCACCTTCCAAGGCCATCACACTCCCACAGTCCAAAAAGGCCTACGATACGGCATAATCCTTTTCATCACATCCGAAGCATTCTTCTTCTTAGGGTTCTTCTGAGCGTTCTTCCACTCGAGCCTGGCCCCAACCCCAGAACTAGGAGGCCAATGACCCCCAACAGGAATTAAACCACTCAACCCGATAGAAGTCCCCCTACTAAACACAGCCATCCTACTAGCCTCAGGCGTTACCGTAACGTGAGCCCATCACAGCATCACAGAAGGAAACCGAAAACACGCCATCCACGCCCTAACCCTAACGATCCTCATGGGATTCTACTTCACAGCCCTACAAGCAATAGAATACCACGAAGCCCCATTCTCAATCGCCGATAGCGTCTACGGATCTACCTTCTTCGTTGCCACTGGATTCCACGGACTCCACGTAATCATCGGATCCTCCTTCCTGACCGTCTGCCTCTTCCGACTGATCAAGTTCCACTTTACATCAGACCACCACTTCGGATTCGAGGCAGCAGCCTGATACTGACACTTCGTAGACATCATCTGACTATTCCTCTACATAACCATCTACTGATGAGGATCTTGCTCTTCTAGTATATTAATTACAATTGACTTCCAATCTCTAGAATCTGGTATAAACCCAGAGGAGAGCAATGAACGCACTCATGTTCATATTCGCCCTATCATCAATCCTAAGCGCCGCCCTAACCGCATTAAACTTCTGACTCGCCCAAATAAACCCCGACTCAGAGAAACTCTCACCGTACGAATGTGGATTCGACCCACTTGGATCTGCTCGATTACCATTCTCAGTCCGATTCTTCCTCAGTAGCCATCCTGTTCGTCCTATTCGACCTAGAAATCGCCCTCCTACTCCCCCTGCCATGAGCCGTCCAACTCCAATCCCCCCTAATGACCCTCACCTGAACTGTAGTGATCCTCCTTCTCCTAACACTCGGACTGGCCTACGAGTGAATTCAAGGGGGCCTAGAATGAGCAGAATAACAGAAAGTTAGTCTAACCAAAAAGATAGCTGGTTTCGACCCAGCAGATTACAGCCAACCCTGTAACTTTCTTATGTCGCCCCTACATTTAAGCTTCTACTCAGCCTTCATTTTCAGCGGACTAGGGCTAGCCTTCCACCGAACCCACCTAGTATCCGCCCTACTATGCCTTGAAAGCATAATATTATCGATATTCGTAGGCCTATCAATATGATCCATCGAAAACCAAGTCTCCTCATTCACCATGGTACCAATTCTCATGCTAACCTTCTCAGCGTGTGAGGCGGGCACAGGCCTGGCCATCCTAGTAGCCTCCACCCGCACACATGGCTCCGACCATCTACACAACCTAAACCTCCTGCAATGCTAAAAATCATCCTACCCACAATCATACTTCTTCCAACAGCCCTGCTGTCTCCACCAAAATTTCTATGGACTAACACCACCTTATACAGCCTCCTAATCGCTGCCCTAAGCCTACAGTGATTAATCCCAACCTACTACCCCTACAAATTTTTATCCAACTGAACAGGAATTGACCAAATCTCATCCCCCCTCCTAGTACTATCCTGCTGACTACTCCCACTCATAATCATAGCAAGCCAAAACCACCTGCAACAAGAACCCCTACAACGCAAACGAATCTTTATCTCAACCTTAGTCGCAGTCCAGCCATTCATCCTACTAGCCTTTTCCACCACAGAACTAGCACTATTTTACATCTCATTTGAAGCAACCCTCATTCCCACCCTAATCTTAATCACCCGATGGGGGAACCAACCAGAACGCCTAAGCGCTGGCATCTACCTGCTATTCTACACGCCAGTAAGCTCTCTACCCCTGCTAATCACAATCATACACCTATACGTGAAAATTGGCACCCTGCACCTGCCAACCCTACAACTAACCCACCCAACCCTATCCACCTCATGGACAGGAATACTATCAGGTCTAGCACTGCTCATAGCATTCATAGTAAAAGCCCCACTATACGGCCTACACCTCTGACTGCCAAAAGCCCACGTAGAAGCACCCATCGCAGGCTCAATACTCCTCGCCGCCCTACTACTAAAGCTAGGAGGATACGGAATTATACGAGTCACTCTATTTATGGGCCCACTGTCCAACCTCCTGCACTACCCCTTCCTAACCCTGGCCCTATGAGGCGCCCTAATGACTAGCTCAATCTGCCTACGACAGACAGACCTAAAATCACTAATCGCTTATTCATCCGTTAGCCACATAGGCCTAGTTATCGCCGCAGGAATAATCCAAACCCACTGATCATTCTCAGGGGCAATGATCCTAATAATTTCCCATGGACTAACTTCCTCCATACTATTCTGCCTAGCCAACACAAACTATGAACGTACGCACAGCCGAATTCTACTACTCACACGAGGCCTACAACCTCTCCTACCACTCATAGCTACCTGATGATTGCTGGCCAATCTAACAAACATAGCCTTACCCCCAACAACAAACCTCATAGCAGAGCTAACCATTATAATCACCTTATTCAACTGATCTGCCTTCACGATCATCCTAACAGGAATCGCAACCCTACTAACCGCCTCCTACACCTTATTCATACTACTAATGACCCAACGAGGCTCAATCCCCTCCCACATCACATCTATGCAAAACTCAACCACGCGAGAACACCTGCTCATAACACTCCACATTATCCCAATATTCCTCCTAATCCTCAAACCCGAACTGATCTCCGGAATCCCCTCATGCAAGTATAGTTTAAACCAAACATTAGACTGTGATTCTAAGAATAGAAGTTCAAACCTTCTTACCTGCCGAGGGGAGGGTTTAACCAACAAGAGCTGCTAACTCTTACATCTGAGCCTAAAACCTCAGCCCCCTTACTTTTAAAGGATAACAGCAATCCACTGGTCTTAGGAACCACCCATCTTGGTGCAAATCCAAGTAAAAATAGTGAACCCCACACTACTAATCAACTCCCTCACACTACTCACGCTGACAATCCTCCTAACCCCAATCATCCTGCCATTTCTATTTAAAAACTTTAAAAACACCCCACAAGCCACCACCCGCGCTGTTAAAACCGCATTCCTAATTAGCCTAGCCCCTACAACCGCATTCATCTACTCGGGAGTAGAATCTGTCACCTGCCACTGGGAGTGAAAATTCATTATAAACTTTAAAATCCCCCTGAGCCTAAAAATAGACCAATACTCAATAACATTTCTTCCAATCGCCCTATTTGTAACATGATCAATCCTACAATTCGCCATATGATACATGGCCTCAGAGCCATACGTAACAAAATTTTTCACCTACCTACTGACATTCCTAGTCGCCATACTCCTCCTAACAACCGCAAACAACATATTCCTCCTATTCGTAGGCTGGGAAGGAGTACGAATCATGTCCTTCCTTCTCATCGGCTGATGACAAGGCCGAGCAGATGCCAACACCGCCGCCCTACGAGCCGTAATCTACAACCGAATCGGAGACGTCGGACTGATCCTGAGCATAGCATGACTAGCTTCAACATTCAACACCTGAGAGATCCAACAAGCCGTACACCCCCACCAAACCCCAATCCTCCCCCTCATAGGATTAATCCTCGCAGCCGCAGGAAAATCCGCCCAATTTGGACTCCACCCATGACTGCCCGCAGCAATAGAAGGCCCCACCCCAGTATCAGCCCTACTGCACTCCAGTACCATAGTAGTAGCCGGAATCTTCCTGCTCATCCGCATGCACCCCCTGCTAGCCACCAACCAGACAGCCCTAACTGCCTGCCTATGCCTAGGTGCTCTATCAACCCTATTCGCTGCCACATGCGCCCTAACCCAAAATGACATCAAAAAAATCATTGCTTTCTCAACATCCAGCCAACTAGGACTAATAATAGTCACTATCGGACTAAACCTCCCACAACTAGCCTTCCTACACATCTCAACCCATGCCTTCTTTAAAGCCATACTATTCCTATGCTCAGGGTCTATCATCCACAACCTAAACGGAGAACAAGATATCCGAAAGATAGGAGGCCTACAGAAAATACTCCCAGTCACTACTTCCTGCCTAACCATCGGAAACCTGGCGCTGATAGGAACCCCATTCCTAGCCGGATTCTACTCAAAAGACCTCATCATCGAAAGCTTAAACACATCATACCTAAATACTTGAGCCCTACTCCTAACCCTTATAGCCACAGCATTCACCGCAACCTACAGCATCCGCATAACCATCCTAGTCCAAGCTGGACAAACCCGAATCCCCCCAATAGTATCAATAAACGAAAACAACCCACTAATCACCGCCCCCCTAACCCGACTCGCCCTAGGCAGCATTACAGCAGGAATAATCATTACCTCTTTCATCACACCAACCAAAACCCCCCCAATAACCATACCCCTTATCACCAAAACTGCTGCCATCCTCATAACAATCCTAGGAATCATCCTAGCCCTAGAACTATCGAACATAACACACACCCTCACTCACCCCAAACCAAACCCCCTCATAAACTTCTCCTCTGCATTAGGGTACTTCAACCCCCTAGTACACCGATTCTTCTCCAAAAACCTACTAGAAAAGGGACAAAACATTGCCCTACACTTGATCGACCTCTCCTGACTCAAAAAAATAGGGCCAGAGGGCCTTGCTGAACTACAAGTAGCCGCAAGCAAAGCCGCAACCTCAATACACACAGGGCTAATTAAGGCCTACCTAGGATCCTTCGCCCTCTCCATCCTGGTAATAATCCTAATAACACACAGACTCACTAATGGCCCCTAACATCCGCAAATCCCATCCCCTACTAAAAATAATCAACAACTCCCTAATCGACCTACCCGCCCCCTCCAACATCTCTGCCTGATGAAACTTCGGCTCCCTTCTAGCCATCTGCTTAGCCACACAAATCCTAACAGGCCTGCTACTAGCCATACACTACACCGCAGACACTTCACTCGCCTTCTCCTCAGTAGCTCACACATGCCGAGACGTCCAGTACGGATGGCTCATCCGCAACCTCCACGCCAACGGTGCTTCGCTCTTCTTTATCTGCATCTACTTACACATCGGACGAGGCCTCTACTACGGCTCCTACCTATACAAAGAAACCTGAAACACAGGAGTAATCCTCCTACTCACCCTAATAGCAACTGCCTTCGTAGGGTATGTCCTACCATGAGGACAAATGTCATTCTGAGGGGCCACCGTAATCACCAACCTATTCTCAGCCATCCCGTACATTGGGCAAACTCTAGTAGAATGAGCCTGAGGAGGATTCTCAGTAGACAATCCAACCTTAACCCGATTCTTCGCCATCCACTTCCTACTGCCCTTCCTAATTGCAGGAATCACCCTAGTCCACCTAACCTTCCTACACGAATCAGGCTCAAATAACCCACTAGGAATCGTATCAGACTGCGACAAAATCCCATTCCACCCATACTTCTCCATTAAAGACAGCTTAGGGCTTACCCTAATAATCACCCCTCTAATAGCACTAGCCCTATTTTCACCGAAACTCCTGGTTCTTGGAATCCTAGTTGGGAGTGGTTGGCCACATGAGATGTACAGGATTTTTACCTGTGATTTAGTCTTGACAAGGCTATGTAATTGGTTTACTAACGTCTCATAAGAAAGAAGCATGAGCGGTTAATGCAGTTGGCTTGAAACCCATCCCCAGTGGTGCCAGTGCACTCTCTGAACTCACTGAAGTGCATCCCCAGTGGTGCCAGTGCACTCTCTGCACTCACTGCACTGCATTCCCAGTGGTGCCAGTGCGCTCTCTGGAGTCACAGCACTGCATCTCCAGTGGTGCCAGCGCACTGTCTGGACTCACTGCAGTGCATCCCCAGTGGTGTCAGTGCACTCTCTGGACTCACTGTACTGCATCCCCAGTGGTACCAGTGCACTCACTGGACTGACTGCACTGCATCCCCAGTGGTGCCAGTGTGCTCTCTGGAGTCACAGCACTGCATCCCCAGTGGTGCCAGTGCACTCACTGGACTCACTGCACTGCATCACAGGTGGTGCCAGTGCACTCTCTGGACTCACTGCAGTGAATCCCCGGTGGTGCCAGTGTACTCTCTGCAGTCACTGCACTGCATCCCCAGTGGTGCCAGTGCACTCACTGGACTCACTGGACTGCATCCCCAGTGGTGCCAGTGAACTCTCTGGACTCACTGCACTGCATCCCCAGTGGTGCCAGTGTACTCTCTGGACTCACTGCAGTGCATCCCCAGTGGTGTCAGTGCACTCTCTGGACTCACTGCACTGCATCCTCTGTGCTGCCAGTGCACTCTGTGGACTCACTGCAGTGCATCCCCAGTGGTGCCAGTGCACTCTCTGGACTCAGTGCACTGCATCCCCAGTGGTGCCAGTGCAATCTCTGGACTCACTGTAGTGCATCCCCAGTGGTGCCAGTGCACTCTCTGGACTCACTGCAGTGAATCCCCAGTGGTGCCAGTGCACTCTCTGGACTCACTGTACTGCATCACCAGTGGTGCCAGTGCACTCTCTGGACTCACTGCACTGCATCCCCAGTGGTGCCAGTGCACTCTCTGGACTCACTACACTGCAGCCCCGGTGGTGCCAGAGCACTCTCTGGACTCACTGCACTGCATCCCCAGTGGTGCCAGTGCACTCTCTGGACTCACTGCACTGCATCCCCAGTGGTGTCAGTGCACTCTCTGGACTCACTGCACTGCATCCTCTGTGCTGCCAGTGCACTCTCTGGACTCACTGCACTGCATCCCCAGTGGTGCCAGTGCACTCTCTGGACTCAGTGCACTGCATCCCCAGTGGTGCCAGTGCAATCTCTGGACTCACTGTAGTGCATCCCCAGTGGTGCCAGTGCACTCTCTGGACTCACTGCAGTGCATCCCCAGTGGTGCCAGTGCACTCTCTGGACTCACTGTACTGCATCACCAGTGGTGCCAGTGCACTCTCTGGACTCACTAAACTGCATCCCCAGTGGTGCCAGTGCACTCTCTGGACTCACTGCACTGCAGCCCCGGTGGTGCCAGTGCAATCTCTGGACTCACTGCACAGCATCCCCAGTGGTGCCAGTGCACTCTCTGGACTCACTGCACTGCATCCCCAGTGGTGCCAGTGCACTCTCTGGAGTCACTGAAGTGCATCCCCAGTGGTGCCAGTGCACTCTCTGGACTCACTGCACTGCATCCCCAGTGGTGCCAGTGCACTCTCTGGACTCACTGCACTGCATCCCCAGTGGTGCCAGTGCAATCTCTGGACTCACTGTAGTGCATCCCCAGTGGTGCCAGTGCACTCTCTGGACTCACTGCAGTGCATCCCAAGTGGTGCCAGTGCACTCTCTGGACTCACTGTACTGCATCCCCAGTGGTGCCAGTGCACTCTCTGGACTCACTGCACTGCATCCCCACTGGTGCCAGTGCACTCTCTGGACTCACTGCACTGCAGCCCCAGTGGTGCCAGTGCAATCTGTGGACTCACTGCACTGCATCCCCAGTGGTGCCAGTGCACTCTCTGGAGTCACTGAAGTGCATCCCCAGTGGTGCCAGTGCACTCTCTGGAGTCACTGCACTGCATGCCCAGTGGTACCAGTGCACTCTCTGGAGTCACTGAAGTGCATCCCCAGTGGTGCCAGTGCACTCTCTGGACTCACTGCAGTGCATCCCCAGTGGTGCCAGTGCACTCTCTGGACTCACTGCAGTGCATCCCCAGTGGTGCCAGTGCACTCTCTGGACTCACTGCAGTGCATCCACAGTGGTGCCAGTGCACTCTCTGGACTCACTGCAGTGCATCCCCGTAGGTGCCAGTGCACTCTCTGGACTCACTGCACTGCATCCCCAGTGGTGCCAGTGCACTCTCTGGACTCACTGAAGTGCATTCTCAGTGGTGCCAGTGCACTCTCTGGACTCACTGCACTGCATCCCCAGTGGTGCCAGTACACTCACAGGAATGACTGCACTGCATCCCAGTGGAGCCAGTGCGCTCTCTGGACTCACTGCACTGCATCCCCATTGGTGCCAGTGCATTCTCTGGACTCACCGCACTGCACCCTGAGTGGTGCCAGTGCACTCTCTGGACTCACTGCAGTGCATCCCCAGTGGTGCCAAAGCACTCTCTGGACTCCCGGCACCGCATCCCAAGTGGTGCCAGTGCACTCTCTGGGCTCACTGCAGTGCATCCCCAGTGGTGCCAGTGCACTCTCTTGACTCACTGCACTGCATCCCCAGTGGTGCCAGTGTACTCACTGGACTCACTGCACTGCATTCCCCAGTGGTGCTAGTGCACTCTCTGGACTCACTGCAGTGCATCCCCAGTGGTGCCAGTGCACTCTCTGGACTCACTGAAGTGCATTCTCAGTGGTTCCAGTGCACTCTGTGGACTCACTGCACTGCATCCCCAGTGGTGCCAGTGCGCTCTCTGGACTCACTGCAGTGCATCCCCAGTGGTGCCTGTGCACTCTCTGGACTCACTGCACTGCATCCCCAGTGCTGCCAGTGCACTCTCTGGACTCACTGCACTGCATCCCCAGTGGTGCCAGTGCACTCTCTGGACTCACTGCAGTGCATCCCCAGTGGTGCCAGTGCACTCTCTGGACTCACTGCACTGCATCCCCAGTGGTGCCACTGCACTCTCTGGACTCACTGCAGTGCATCCCCAGTGGTGCCAGTGCACTCTCTGGACTCACTGCAGTGCATCTCCACTGCTGCCAGTGCACTCTCTGGACTCACAGCAGTGCATCCCCAGTGGTGCCAGTGCACTCTCTGGACTCACTGCAGTGCATCCCCAGTGGTGCCAGTGCACTCACTGGACTCACTGCACTGCATCCCAAGTTGTACCAGTGCACTCTCTGGACTCACTGCACTGCATCCCCAGTGGTGCCAGTGCACTCTCTGGACTCACTGCACTGCATCCCCAGTGGTGCCAGTGCACTCACTGGACTCACTGTACTGCATTCCCAGTGGTGCTAGTGCACTCTCTGGACTCACTGCAGTGCATCCCCAGTGGTGCCAGTGCACTCTTTGGACTCACTGAAGTGCATTCTCAGTGGTGCCAGTGCACTCTCTGGACTCACTGCACTGCATCCCCAGTGGTGCCAGTGCACTCTCTGGACTCACTGAAGTGCATTCTCAGTGGTGCCAGTGCACTCTCTGGACTCACTGCAGTGCATCCCCAGTGGTGCCAGTACACTCACTGGACTCACTGCACTGCATCCCCAGTGGTGCCAGTGCACTCTCTGGACTCACTGCACTGCATCCCCAGTAGTGCCAGTGCACTCTCTGGACTCACTGCACTGCATCCCCAGTGCTGCCTGTGCACTCTCTGGACTCACTGCACTGCATCCCCAGTGGTGCCAGTGCAATCTCTGGACTCACTGCACTGCATCCCCAGTGGTGCCAGTGCACACTCTGGACTCACTGCACTGCATCCCCAGTGGTGCCAGTGCACTCTCTGGACTCACTGCACTGCAACCCCAGTGTTGCCCGTGCACTCTCTGGACTCACTGCACTGCATCCCCAGTGGTGCCAGTGCACTCTCTGGACTCACTGAACTGCATCCCCAGTGGTGCCAGTGCACTCTCTGGACTCACTGAAGTGCATCCCCAGTGGTGCCAGTGCACTCTCTGGACTCACTGCACTGCATCCCCAGTGGTGCTAGTGCACTCTGTGGACTCACTGCAGTGCATCCCCAGTGGTGCTAGTGCACTCTCTGGACTCACTGCAGTGCATCCCCAGTGGTGCCAGTGCACTCTCTGGACTCACTGCACTGCATCCCCAGTGGTGCCAGTGCACTCTCTGGACTCACTGCAGTGCATCCCCAGTGGTGCCAGTACACTCACTGGACTGACTGCACTGCATCCCCAGTGGTGCCAGTGCACTCTCTGGTCTCACCGCACCGCATCCCCAGTGGTGCCAGTGCACTCTCTGGAGTAACTGCAGTGCATCACCAGTGGTGCCAGTGCACTCTCTGGACTCACTGCACTGCATCCCCAGTGGTGCCAGTGCACTCTCTTGACTCACTGCACTGCATCCCCAGTGGTGCCAGAGCACTCTCTGGACTCACTGCAGTGCATCCCCAGTGGTGCCAGTGCACTCTCTGGACTCACTGCAGTGCATCCCCAGTGGTGCCAGTGCACTCTCTGGACTCACTGCACTGCATCCCCAGTGGTGCCAGTGCACTCTCTGGACTCCCGGCACCGCATCCCCAGTGGTGCCAGTGCACTCTCTGGGCTCACTGCTGTGCATCCCCAGTGGTGCCAGTGCACTCTCTTGACTCACTGCACTGCATCCCCAGTGGTGCCAGTGCACTCACTGGATTCACTGCACTGCATCCCCAGTGGTGCTAGTGCACTCTCTGGACTCACTGCACTGCATCCCCAGTGGTACCAGTGCACTCTCTGGACTCACTGAAGTGCATTCTCAGTGGTGCCAGTGCACTCTCTGGACTCACTGCACCGCATCCCCAGTGGTGCCAGTGCACTCTCTGGACTCCCGGCACCGCATCCCCAGTGGTGCCAGTGCACTCTCTGGGCTCACTGCTGTGCATCCCCAGTGGTGCCAGTGCACTCTCTTGACTCACTGCACTGCATCCCCAGTGGTGCCAGTGCACTCTCTGGACTCACTGCACTGCATCCCCAGTGGTGCCAGTGCACTCTCTGGACTCCTGGCAACACATCCCCGGTGGTGCCAGTGCACTCTCTGGACTCACTGCACTGCATCCCCAGTGGTGCCAGAGCACTCTCTGGACTCACTGCAGTGCATCCCCAGTGGTGCTAGTGCACTCTCTGGACTCACTGCACTGCATCCCCAGTGGTGCCAGTGCACTCTCTGGACTCACTGCACTGCATCCCCAGTGGTGCCAGTGCACTCTCTGGACTCCCGGCACCGCATCCCCAGTGGTGCCAGTGCACTCTCTGGGCTCACTGCAGTGCATCCCCAGTGGTGCCAGTGCACTCTCTTGACTCACTGCACTGCATCCCCATTGGTGCCAGTGTACTCACTGGACTCACTGCACTGCATTCCCCAGTGGTGCTAGTGCACTCTGTGGACTCACTGCAGTGCATCCCCAGTGGTGCCAGTGCACTCTCTGGACTCACTGAAGTGCATTCTCAGTGGTTCCAGTGCAGTCTGTGGACTCACTGCACTGCATCCCCAGTGGTGCCAGTGCACTCTCTGGACTCCCGGCACCGCATCCCCAGTGGTGCCAGTGCACTCTCTGGGCTCACTGCAGTGCATCCCCAGTGGTGCCAGTGCACTCTCTTGACTCACTGCACTGCATCCCCATTGGTGCCAGTGTACTCACTGGACTCACTGCACTGCATTCCCCAGTGGTGCTAGTGCACTCTGTGGACTCACTGCAGTGCATCCCCAGTGGTGCCAGTGCACTCTCTGGACTCACTGAAGTGCATTCTCAGTGGTTCCAGTGCAGTCTGTGGACTCACTGCACTGCATCCCCAGTGGTGCCAGTGCACTCTCTGGACTCCCGGCAACACATCCCCGGTGGTGCCAGTGCACTCTCTGGACTCACTGCACTGCATCCCCAGTGGTGCCAGAGCACTCTCTGGACTCACTGCAGTGCATCCCCAGTGGTGCTAGTGCACTCTCTGGACTCACTGCACTGCATCCCCAGTGGTGCCAGTGCACTCTCTGGACTCACTGCACTGCATCCCCAGTGGTGCCAGTGCACTCTCTGGACTCCCGGCACCGCATCCCCAGTGGTGCCAGTGCACTCTCTGGGCTCACTGCAGTGCATCCCCAGTGGTGCCAGTGCACTCTCTTGACTCACTGCACTGCATCCCCATTGGTGCCAGTGTACTCACTGGACTCACTGCACTGCATTCCCCAGTGGTGCTAGTGCACTCTCTGGACTTGTTGTCGACGGAGGGAAGACACAAACGCTCAATATGAGTGTTAAGTATGCTTCAGCTTTAATGGATAGCTCAATTGTCTTTTATCGTGTACAGGATAATTAGCTCATACATATTGCAAAAGCCAAGCTCCTTATTGGTAAGCGTCATCTACTGCCCTATCTGTTAGTTCCGCATTCTTCTATCCGCTAGTTCCCCTTTCTAATCTAACTATAACTCCCAGGGCAGTATGCCCTCTACTATCATTGTTTCTAATTGCCTGGGATTTCTCACAAGAGTTCCCAGACAAGCTGCCTGGGATTTCTCACAAGAGTTCCCAGACAAGCCTTGCGTACGTGCCTTTGCTCTTGTTTTTCTAGACCAGCTGGGTGCGGTAATCCGCCATTTCCTTATCTTGCAGCTGCATGATATCAATGTGATTACGCGCAGCGAGCCAGTCCTCAACAATTCCCCCGTTTTTATTTTGAACCAAAAGCTTTCTATAGATTTTTCTATCAATCACCGCACACACTGCAATAAGCAAGGTACAATAAGCAACAGGGTCAAAAATCTCATGCAGAACTACGATTGTAAAGTAGTGTGCCTACTAGAATCTACATCAGTCAACAAGCCACTAAGCGCTAGGAATGTTGCTTCGCAGCGATACTGCTTCTTACTCGCACAGCACAATCACACAATCACACAATCACGCAGAGAGGCCTCTTGCACTTTTCATTCATACCACAAGACAATATCACTGAAAATAATTTGTGTGCAGCTTCAGGAGGTCCTTGTCTGCTCCCGTGGTGAGCGGCTGAGAGTGGAGACCCCTCCGAGGAAAAAATGCTCGGGGTGCACCTAGGGGCGTCCGTTCCACAGTCGATCCCACAGCCGAGCAGAGCGGCTCCTGGCGCAAGGAAGGATGCTATTATAGTTTGTATAATGACAGCAAAGAGATGCATTGCAATAAGGAGCACGTGTGGCATTGACCCCTTTTTTTTTTTTTTTTTTTTTTTTTTTTTTTTTTTTTTTTTCTTTTTCGAGCAATTACACCTTACACATGCTATTACTGTTGCTAGAAAAACCCTACTAGTTAACTGCTCGAGCCTTTTTATTAGGCAACTAAATACTACTCGCGCCGCTACTATAATTAGGACAATTATTAGCAGTAAGCGTAGCCCTTCTTTTATCAGACCCAATATCCAACCCCCCATGTTCCCAAACCAATTTGCAAACAGTCTATCAAGCCAATTATCTTGGACCACTATCTTCTTGGTGTGGTCTCTCAGCCATTTCAGTTGCTCGTGGATTGACTCGCCATGGTCCGAGAGATTAAAACAGCACATTCCTTCGAGCTCTTCACACCCGTGGCCCTGTGCCAGCAGTAGAAAATCAATCGCCGCTCTGTTCTGTAACACAGCGTGTCGCAAGCTGTCCAGGTCCTGGGCCATTTCTGTGAGCATCTGCGTAGTCACATTTAATGTTTTCACCACTGTACTTCAAATCTACATTTTACAAAGTGACCAGCAAGTGTGCCACATTAACTGACCAACCTCTGAGATTTTACCTTTCATACCAGTGTCTTCTTGGGCTCTTTTAATTAAACACGTTTCTCATTCAAGTGAATTGAAATGCTTCAGTTGGTTTTATTCTCAGGAGCCTCATAAAAAACAAAGATATTGCACCCTCTTTGTTCAGTCATTCAATGTTCGTCTCTTTCACAGCAAATAATTACTTCATTGAAGTTAAAACTTCCAAACATAACTTACTAATAGTCTCCAATTTCAGCTCAGATCACTCGTTGAAAATACTCTGCTAAATACAGATAACTTACAATAACTTTAACAGTTAATTGTCCATAACAAACACCATGGTTTTTCTCCAGACCAATGTTCAAATTTTAAGACCACCCTTTAATATTTCTATGTACAGGTGAAAAACAGTCTTCAATTTTCTAGTCTTGTTTTAAATATAAAAGTTGGAAGGGACATTCAAGTTTCAAGTCTCCACACTGAACTTAAAAAAAAAAAAAAATCATGTGGAGGTAAACAAACCAAGTTGTATACTCCAGGAGGTAGAGGCCTTCAATTTGTGTTCATATATACATATGCACAGAATTCAGTGTTCCAACAGAAAAAGAATTAGCCAAAAAGTAATAAAAGTTATTTACTACTGTGACATTTCAAGACTTCCACAGCTTTGCCTAAAGACACAAACACAATTAACATAATTCCCTATGTGCTTTTTTTTTTTTTTTTTTTTTTTTTTTTTTTTCTTTCCTTTTTTTTTTTTTTCTCTCAACTGTCCAGTGCAGGAAAAAATTCTCACAAAATTTCACAGACCTAAAATGTGCAAGCTAGTTTCTCTCTCTCCCTTTTTTTTTTTTTTTTTTTTTTTTTTTTTTTTTTTTTTCAAATGTCACATTTGCTTGTTTTACAGCCCAACAAGCTAGTTTCCCTAGACTAGCCATAGCATGAGCCACAGCCACTCCAGGCACAAGTGCCGCTGAAAAGAACCTTTCAGCAGGACCCCAGAGTTCGACCTGGTTATCGCAGTCACTCCCCAAAGTTTTTGAGACTGCGTCTCGTCCGTCGTTTCCATTGTTGAGTAATGTTTCGCAATTCTTGACTGTGTAGGTCAGGGGCAAACAAAGTCAAGCGTCCCAAATAGCATGGCCCCCCGTGCGCATTTGCTGGGATTCCCTGCCAGGCTCGATCTCCACAGATCAGGAATATACCAGGTGGTAAGGCCTTAGCAGTTTGCCTTGGCCATGTGCTTGACTTGTTCCCGTATGCCCCCATGGTGGTGTTGGTGGTGTCGTTGTACCCGCAATAGCTGCTATTAGCTTCGAACCCCCTTGTGTGAGAGGTCACATTAGTCCATTGAGTCATATTTTGTTTTCCTTTATTCCACATAAAGCACGTCTGTGTCCAGTTATTACTGGTGTTCCCTACCGCCACTGATCCCAACAAATCCAGTTCCTGGGGATCCCATGGCAAGCTCGTGTTCAGAGCCACTAGCGCCGCCACAACGGCGTCGGAGAGGTTGGACGAAAGATCGAACAAATCAGTACTTGCGGAATATGGTGCTAACAGTTGTTTCAGCTCCTCCTTGTTCCCTATTGGGACCCCGAACAAACAGGTGCGGAAGGGATCAGTCGCTTTGGCAAGAGACAGGCAGAATTGAGCCAATCGAGTTCCCTTCGGTATATGTAGCGGAGGGAACATGGCTGATACCATAATTTGTATCTCCCCAGTAAAGTCCTTATCAATAAGTCCTGTTAACACTAAAGCCCCATTTAATGTCGCCGATGACCTTCCAATCAGAAGTGCTCCAACAGGCTCATTATTAATTTTTACAGGTCCCATAACGCCTGTTTTCACCCCAACAGGCTTATTGTCCATCAAAGTCACATTTACTGCGGTTGCCAAGTCCAATCCCCAGGCTCCCTCTGGTGGCTGGTTGGAGGTGAAAGGATTCGTCTCGGTTGGAGTCTCCGCAGCTGCCGCCGCTGTTGAGGGGAAAGCCGCTTTTTGTGTCATCGCGGGGCGGCGGTTCCCGCTGGTCTTCCCGTTTCCCTGGGTCTTCCGCCGGCAAGCGGTTTCATTATGCGTATCAGATCGGCAAGAGGGACACCACACATTAGCCGTCCCACATTGCCTCTTTATATGACCCGCGATGCCACACCGATAGCAGCGTAGTGCAGGTCTTCTCGACGAGTGAGGTCCTTTTCCACTTTGCAGGGGGGCAAGGGCGGCGAATACCTGCGACTGACTAGCCTGCAGTCCCTGAGTAATACTTTCCCCTACCTTTCGAATAGCGTCAACCAATAGCGCTTGCGAGCCTATCGGTATCCGCGACAATCGATCAAGAGCCTCTTCTATAGTCCAGGTACTGGGCAGCGTATTTAGAACATTTCGAGAGGTTTGATTACAATTTTGAAGGGCGCATTGTTTAAGAATAGGGCCTTTGAGATATTCGGGTAACCCAGCTACCTGTATAGCTGCGGCAACCCTATCAATAAATGTTCCAAACGCTTCGTCTCGCCCTTGCTTGATGGACATATAGGAGGGCATTCCTCCAGGCTCCCTAATTTGGTCCAGTGCTCTCCTAGCTAGCGTCATGGTCGCTTTTGCCTTATCCGGCCCCATTAGGGCCTGGGCCTCCAAGCGATTGTATGCACCGACCCCCAAAAGCTCCTCCAGCGTGACCCCGTATAATGGATCTCCGGGCTGACGCTGCACCGCGACTGCCTCCTGACAAGCTGAATGCCAATGGGCATTAAACAGCAGGATCTGATGCTGCGTCAGTATTAGTTTCATGATATTACGAATATCGCCGGGGAGCAACACGTTAGTGGACCACAGATAGTCTAACATCTGTTTCGTTGGCTCCCCACGTATTCCTGACTCATTTACCGTGGCACGCAATTGGGTCAGTATTTTCCAGTCCAGATTTGTCATAGTAACAGTTATCTGGCCCTGGGCGTCTGGTGGAGAGTACACCACGGGGAAGGCGCCTACAAGCTCTGTCGCTGCCCCCACATCACCTTCACGTAACGCCTCCCCTGCTATTTTCGCCCAGAGTCCTGCTCTCTCCGACCCCCCTGATTCGAGTCGCATATCTTTCAAAAATGGATTCTTATTTCTCCCCTCGCCTGCCGCCTCTCCCTCGGGAGTTTCCAGGGGTAGAGGAGGTGCACTGGGTCGTGCCCCCTCTCCCCATCCCCCGGGTGCCTTCATGGTGAATTGTTGGACCGACGGAGGGAGGGGGTACGGATTGGCCTCTTCATCCGCCCTCAACGTTTTGCCCAGCCGCTCTGTTGCAGCGGCTGCTACTTTCTGTTCTACCCGATGTATTGTTAAAGCATTCGTAACAGCCCGCCACGGTTTTGCCAGCTTCTTAGCCGTCTTATTCTCACTAATCATTTCCTCAAACAATATATCACCAAACTTACGCCACTCATCCTCCTCAAACAATGTGTCAGGGTTAATAAAGCAGCCCTTCGCCACCCCATAGGCCACTAACCCCTGTAATTCTTTATGACAATCTATATCTGGCGTCTTACGCTTTTCTAAAAAGCACTTAAGTAAATTAATTGCCGCTTGTTTCTCCATGCTTACTCACGGTGCCGTTGCCCCCGTGCAAAGCGTGTCTTACGCTTTTCTAAAAAGCACTTAAGTAAATCTATTGCCGCTTGTTTCTCCATGCTTACTCACGGTGCCGTTGCCCCCGTACAAAGCTTCCGTTCGCGGCGTTCCGGCGGGACCCGCTATGGGTTCGTCCCGGGCGCTCTTCCCGAGTCGTCTTCTGCTCGCCCCAATCTTATGTTCCGCGGATTCCGGGTTACGTAGTCAGAACCGGCTTTCCCCTTGTACTCCGTCGCCTAATACCGGCTTACTCGTTTCGGGTCCTCGTCCAGCAAGGGTCCCTGTTCGGGCGCCATTTGTTGTCGACGGAGGGAAGACACAAACGCTCAATATGAGTGTTAAGTATGCTTCAGCTTTAATGGATAGCTCAATTGTCTTTTATCGTGTACAGGATAATTAGCTCATACATATTGCAAAAGCCAAGCTCCTTATTGGTAAGCGTCATCTACTGCCCTATCTGTTAGTTCCGCATTCTTCTATCCGCTAGTTCCCCTTTCTAATCTAACTATAACTCCCAGGGCAGTATGCCCTCTACTATCATTGTTTCTAATTGCCTGGGATTTCTCACAAGAGTTCCCAGACAAGCTGCCTGGGATTTCTCACAAGAGTTCCCAGACAAGCCTTGCGTACGTGCCTTTGCTCTTGTTTTTCTAGACCAGCTGGGTGCGGTAATCCGCCATTTCCTTATCTTGCAGCTGCATGATATCAATGTGATTACGCGCAGCGAGCCAGTCCTCAACATGGACTCACTGCAGTGCATCCCCAGTGGTGCCAGTGCACTCTCTGGACTCACTGAAGTGCATTCTCAGTGGTTCCAGTGCACTCTGTGGACTCACTGCAGTGCATCCCCAGTGGTGCCAGTGCGCTCTCTGGACTCACTGCAGTGCATCCCCAGTGGTGCCAGTGCACTCTCTCGAGTCACTGCACTGCATCCCCAGTGCTGCCAGTGCACTCTCTGGACTCACTGCACTGCATCCCCAGTGGTGCCAGTGCACTCTCTGGACTCACAGCAGTGCATCCCCAGTGGTGCCAGTGCACTCTCTGGACTCACTGCACTGCATCCCCAGTGGTGCCACTGCACTCTCTGGACTCACTGCAGTGCATCCCCAGTGGTGCCAGTGCACTCTCTGGACTCACTGCAGTGCATCTCCACTGCTGCCAGTGCACTCTCTGGACTCACAGCAGTGCATCCCCAGTGGTGCCAGTGCACTCTCTGGACTCACTGCACTGCATCCCCAGTGGTGCCAATGCACTCTCTGGACTCACTGCACTGCATCCCCAGTGGTGCCAGTGCACTCTCTGGACTCACTGCACTGCATCCCAAGTGGTGCCAGTGCACTCTCTGGACTCACTGCAGTGCATCCCCAGTGGTGCCAGTGCACTCTCTCGAATCACTGCACTACATCCCCAGTGGTGCCAGTGCGCTCACTGGACTCACTGTACTGCATCATCAGTGGTGCCAGTGCACTCTCTGGAGTGACTGCAGTGCATCCCCAGTGGTGCCAGTGCACTCTCTGGACTCACTGTACTGCATTCCCAGTGGTGCTAGTGCACTCTCTGGACTCACTGCAGTGCATCCCCAGTGGTGCCAGTGCACTCTTTGGACTCACTGAAGTGCATTCTCAGTGGTGCCAGTGCACTCTCTGGACTCACTGCACTGCATCCCCAGTGGTGGCAGTGCACTCTCTGGACTCACTGAAGTGCATTCTCAGTGGTGCCAGTACACTCTCTGGACTCACTGCACTGCATCCCCAGTGGTGCCAGTACACTCACTGGACTCACTGCACTGCATCCCCAGTGGTGCCAGTGCACTCTCTGGACTCACTGCACTGCATCCCCAGTGGTGCCAGTGCACTCTCTGGACTCACTGCAGTGCATCCCCAGTGGTGCCAGTGCAATCTCTGGACTCACTGCACTGCATCCCCAGTGGTGCCAGTGCAATCTCTGGACTCACTGCACTGCATCCCCAGTGGTGCCAGTGCACACTCTGGACTCACTGCACTGCATCCCCAGTGGTGCCAGTTCACTCTCTGGACTCACTGCACTGCAACCCCAGTGTTGCCAGTGCACTCTCTGGACTCACTGCACTGCATCCCCAGTATTGCCAGTGCACTCTCTGGACTCACTGCACTGCATCCCCAGTGGTGCCAGTGCACTCTCTGGACTCACTTCAGTGCATCCCCAGTGGTGCCAGAGCACTCTCTGGACTCACTGCACTGCATCCCCAGTGGTGCCAGTGCACTCTCTGGACTCACTGCACTGCAGCCCCAGTGGTGCCAGTGCACTCTCTGGACTCACTGCACTGCATCCCCAGTATTGCCAGTGCACTCTCTGGACTCACTGCACTGCATCCCCAGTGCTGCCAGTGCACTCTCTGGACTCACTGCACTGCATCCCCAGTGGTGCCACTGCACTCTCTGGACTCACTGAACTGCATGTCCAGTGCTGCCAGTGCACTCTCTGGACTCACTGCACTGCATCCCCAGTGGTGCCAATGCACTCACTGGACTCACTGCAGTGCATTCCCTCTGGTGCCAGTGCACTCTCTGGACTCACTGCACTGCATCCCCAGTGGTGCCAGTGCACTCTCTGGACTCACTGCAGTGCATCCCCAGTGGTGCCAGTGCACTCTCTGGACTCACTGCAGTGCATCACCAGTGGTACCAGTGCACTCTCTGGACTCACTGCAGTGCATCCCCAGTGGTGCCAGTGCACTCTCTGGACTCACTGCACTGCATCCCCATTGGTGCCAGTGCACTCTCTGGACTCACTGCACTGCATCCCCAGTGGTGCCAGAGCACTCTCTGGACTCACTGCACTGCATCCTCTGTGCTGCCAGTGCACTCTCTGGACTCACTGCACTGCATCCCCAGTGGTGCCAATGCACTCTCTGGACTCACTGTACTGCATCCCCAGTGGAGCGCGTGCACTCTCTGGACTCACTGAAGTGCATCCCCAGTGGTGCCAGTGCACTCTCTGGACTCACTGCACTGCATCCCCAGTGGTGCTAGTGCACTCTGTGGACTCACTGCAGTGCATCCCCAGTGGTGCCAGTGCACTCTCTGGACTCACTGAAGGGCATCCTCAGTGGTGGCAGTGCACTCTCTGGACTCACTGCAGTGCATCCCCAATGGTGCCAGTACACTCTCTGGACTCACTGCACTGCATCCCCAGTGGTGCCAGTGCACTCTCTGGACTCACTGCACTGCATCCCCAGTGGTGCCAGTGCACTCTCTGGACTCACTGCACTGCATCCCCAGTGGTGCCAGAGCACTCTCTGGACTCACTGCAGTGCATCCCCAGTGGTGCCAGTGCACTCTCTGGACTCACTGCACTGCATCCCCAGTGGTGACAGTGCACTCTCTGGACTCACTGCAGTGCATCCCCAGTGGTGCCAGTGCACTCTCTGGACTCACTGCAGTGCATCCCCAGTGGTGCCACTGCACTCTCTGGACTCACTGCAGTGCATCCCCAGTGGTGCCAGTGCACTCTCTGGACTCCCGGTACCGCATCCCCAGTGGTGCCAGTGCACTCTCTGGACTCACTGCAGTGCATCCCCTTGGTGCCAGTGTGTTGAGGACTGGCTCGCTGCGCGTGGTCACATTGATCTCGTGCAGCTGCAGGGTGGGGAGGTGGCGGATTGCCGCACCCAGCTGGTCTAGAGGAGCAAGAGCAAAGGCACGTACGCAAGGCTTGTCCGGGAACTCTTGCGAGAAATCCCAGGCAGTTAGAACCAATGACAGTAGAGGGCATACTGCCCTTGGAGTTATAGTTAGACTAGAAAAGGGAACTAGCGGCTAAAAGAATGCGGAACTAACCGGTAGGGCAGGAGATTACGCTAACCAATAAGGAGCTTGGCTTTTGCAATATGTATGAGCTAATTATCCTGTACACGATAAAAGAAAATTGAGCTATCCATTAAAGCTGAAGCATACTTAACACTCATATTGAGCGTTTGTGTCTTCCCTCCGTCGACAACAAATGGCGCCCGAACAGGGACCCTTGCTGGACGAGGACCCGAAACGAGTAAGCCGGTCTTAGGTGACGGAGAAAAAGGGAAAGCCGGTTCTGACTACGTAACCCGGATTCCGCGGAACACAAGATTGGGGCGAGCAGAAGGCGACTCGGGAAGAGCGCCCGGGACGAACCCATAGTGGGTCCCGCCGGAACGCCGCGAACAGAAGCTTTACACGGGGGCAACGGCACCGTAAGTAAGAATGGAGAAACAAGCGGCAGTTGATTTACTTAAGTGCTTTTTAGAAAAGCGTAAGACACCAGATATAGATTGTTATAAAGAGTTACCGGGGTTTCAAGAGTTGTGAAACATTACTCAACAATGGAGACGCCGGACGAGACGCAGTCTAAAAACTTTGGGGAGTGACTGTGATGACCAGGTCGAACTCTGGGGTCCTGCCGAAAGATTCTTTTCGGCGGCACTTGTGCCTGGAGTGGCGGTAGCCCATGCTATGGCTAGCCTTGGGAAACTAGCTTGTTGGACTGTAAAACAAGCAAATGTGACTACGCAGATACTCACAGAAATGGCCCAGGACCTGGATAGCCTGCGACACGCTGTATTACAGAACAGAGCGGCGATTGATTTTCTACTGCTGGCACAGGGCCACGGGTGTGAAGAGCTCGAAGGAATGTGCTGTTTTAATCTCTCGGACCATGGCGAGTCAATCCACGAGCAGCTGAAATGGCTGAGAGACCACACCAAGAAGATAGTGGTCCAGAATAATTGGCTTGATGAACTATTTGCGAGTTGGTTTGGGAACATGGGAGGCTGGATATTGGGTCTCATAAAAGAAGGGCTACGCTTACTGCTAATAATCGCACTAATCATAGTAGCGGCGCGAGTAATATTTAGTTGTCTAACAAAAAGGCTCGAGCAACTAACTAATAAGGTTTTTCTAGCACAAAATAAAAACGGGGGAATTGTTGAGGACTGGCTCGCTGCGCGTGGTCACATTGATCTCGTGCAGCTGCAGGGTGGGGAGGTGGCGGATTGCCGCACCCAGCTGGTCTAGAGGAGCAAGAGCAAAGGCACGTACGCAAGGCTTGTCCGGGAACTCTTGCGAGAAATCCCAGGCAGTTAGAACCAATGACAGTAGAGGGCATACTGCCCTTGGAGTTATAGTTAGACTAGAAAAGGGAACTAGCGGCTAAAAGAATGCGGAACTAACCGGTAGGGCAGGAGATTACGCTAACCAATAAGGAGCTTGGCTTTTGCAATATGTATGAGCTAATTATCCTGTACACGATAAAAGACAATTGAGCTATCCATTAAAGCTGAAGCATACTTAACACTCATATTGAGCGTTTGTGTCTTCCCTCCGTCGACAACACCAGTGCACTCTCTGGACTCACTGCACTGCATCCCCAGTGGTGCCAGTGCACTCTCTGGACTCACTGCACTGCATCCCCAGTGGTGCCAGCGCACTCTCTGGACTCACTGCACTGCATCCCCAGTGGTGCCAGTGCACTCTCTGGACTCACTGCAGTGCATCCCCAGTGGTGCCAGTGCACTCTCTGGACTCACTGCACTGCATCCCCAGTGGTACCAGTGCACTCTGTGGACTCACTGCAGTGCATCCCCAGTGGTGCCAGTGCACTCTCTGGACTCACTGCACTGCATCCCCAGTGGTGCCAATGCACTCTCTGGACTCACTGCACTGCATCCCCAGTGGTGCCAGTGCACTCTCTGGACTCACTGAAGTGCATCCCCAGTGGTGCCAGTGCACTCTCTAGAGTCACTGCACTGCATCCCCAGTGGTGCTAGTGCCTTCTGTGGACTCACTGCAGTGCATCCCCAGTGGTGCCAGTGCACTCTCTGGACTCACTGAAGGGCATTCTCAGTGGTGCCAGTGCACTCTCTGGACTCACTGCAGTGCATCCCCAGTGGTGCCAGTACACTCACTGGACTGACTGCACTGCATCCCCAGTGGTGCCAGTGCACTCTCTGGACTCACCGCACCGCATCCCCAGTGGTGCCAGTGCACTCTCTGGAGTAACTGCAGTGCATCACCAGTGGTGCCAGTGCACTCTCTGGACTCACTGCACTGCATCCCAGTGGTGCCAGTGCACTCTCTGGACTCACTGCACTGCATCCCCAGTGGTGCCAGAGAACTCTCTGGACTCACTGCACTGCATCCCCAGTGGTGCCAGTGCACTCTCTGGACTCACTGCACTGCATCCCCAGTGGTGCCAGTGCACTCTCTGGACTCCCGGCAACGCATCCCCAGTGGTGCCAGTGCACTCTCTGGGCTCACTGCAGTGCATCCCCAGTGGTGCCAGTGCACTCTCTTGACTCACTGCACTGCATCCCCAGTGGTGCCAGTGCACTCACTGGATTCACTGCACTGCATTCCCAGTGGTGCTAGTTCACTCTCTGGACTCACTGCAGTGCATCCCCAGTGGTGCCAGTGCACTCTCTGGACTCACTGAAGTGCATTCTCAGTGGTGCCAGTGCACTCTGTGGACTCACTGCAGTGCATCCCCAGTGGTGCCAGTGCGCTCTCTGGACTCACTGCAGTGCATCCCCAGTGGTGCCAGTGCACTCTCTGGACTCACTGCAGTGCATCCCCACTGGTGCCAGTGCACTCACTGGATTCACTGCACTACATTCCCAGTGGTGCTAGTTCACTCTCTGGACTCACTGCAGTGCATCCCCAGTGGTGCTAGTGCACTCTTTGGACTCACTGAAGTGCATTCTCAGTGGTGACAGTGCACTCTCTGGACTCACTGCAGTGCATCCCCAGTGGTGCCAGTACACTCTCTGGACTCACTGCACTGCATCCCCAGTGGTGCTAGTGCACTCTGTGGACTCAATGCAGTGCATCCCCAGTGGTGCCAGTGCACTCTCTGGACTCACTGAAGGGCATTCTCAGTGGTGCCAGTGCACTCTCTGGACTCACTGCAGTGCATCACCAGTGGTGCCAGTGCACTCTCTGGACTCACTGCACCGCATCCCCAGTGGTGCCAGTGCACTCTCTGGAGTAACTGCAGTGCATCACCAGTGGTGCCAGTGCACTCTCTGGACTCACTGCAGTGCATCCCCAGTGGTGCCAGTGCACTCTCTGGACTCACTGCACTGCATCCCCAGTGGTGCCAGAGTACTCTCTGGACTCACTGCACTGCATCCCCAGTGCTGCCTGTGCACTCTCTGGACTCACTGCACTGCATCCCCAGTGGTGCCACTGCACTCTCTGGACTCACTGCACTGCATCCCCAGTGGTGCCAGTGCACTCCCTGCACTCACTGCACTGCATCCCCAGTGGTGCCAGTGCACTCACTGGACTCACTGCAGTGCATTCCCTCTGGTGCCAGTGCACTCTCTGGACTCACTGCAGTGCATCCCCAGTGGTGCCAGTGCACTCTCTTGACTCACTGCAGTGCATCGCCAGTGGTGCCAGTGCACTCTCTGGACTCACTGCACTGCATCCCCAGTGGTGCCAGTGCACTCTCTGGACTCACTGAAGTGCATCCCCCGTGGTGCCAGTGCGATCTCTGGACTCACTGCACTGCATTCCCAGTGGTGCCAGTGCACACTCTGGACTCACTGCACTGCATACCCAGTGGTGCCAGAGCACTCTCTGGACTCACTGCACTGCATCCCCAGTGGAGCCAGTGCACTCTCTGGACTCACTGCACTGCATCCCCAGTGGTGCCAGTGCACTCTGTGGACTCACTGCAGTGCATCCCCAGTGGAGCCCGTGCACTCTCTGGACTCACTGAAGTGCATCCCCAGTGGTGCCAGTGCACTCTCTGGACTCACTGCACTGCATCCCCAGTGGTGCCAGTGCACTCTCTGGACTCACTGCAGTGCATCCCCAGTGGTGCCAGTGCACTCTCTGGACTCACTGAAGTTCATTCTCAGTGGTGCCAGTGCACTCTCTGGACTCACTGCAGTGCATCCCCAGTGGTGCCAGTACACTCACTGGACTGACTGCACTGCATCCCCAGTGGTGCTAGTGCAGTCTCTGCACTCACTGCACTGCATCGCCAGTGGTGCCAGAGCACTCTCTGGACTCACTGCAGTGCATCCCCAGTGGTGCCAGTGCACTCTCTGGACTCACTGTACTGCATCCCCAGTGGTGCCAGTGCACTCTGTGGACTCACTGCTGTGCATCCCCATTGGTGCCAGTGCACTCTCTGGACTCACTGCACTGCATCCCCAGTGGTGCCAGTGCACTCTCTGGACTCACTGCACTGCATCCCCAGTGGTGCAAGTGCACTCTCTGGACTCACTGCAGTGCATCACAAGTGGTGCCAATGCACTCTCTGGACTCACTGCAGTGCATCCCCAGTGGTGCCAGTAAACTCACTGGACTTACTGCACTGCATCCCCAGTGGTGCCAGTGCAGTCTCTGCACTCACTGAAGTGCATCCCCAGTGGTGCCAGTGAACTCTCTGGACTCACTGCAGTGCGTCCCCAGTGGTGCCAGTGCACTCTCTGGACTCACTGCACTGCATCCCCAGTGGTGCCAGTGCACTCTCTGGAGTAACTGCACTGCATCCCCAGTGGTGCCAGTGCACTTTCTGGACTCACTGCACTGCATCTCCAATGGTGCCAGTGCACTCTCTGGACTCACTGCACTGCATCCCCAGTGGAGCCAGTGCACTCTCTGGACTCACTGAAGTGCATCCCCATTGGTGCCAGTGCACTCTCTGGACTCACTGCACTGCATCCCCAGTGGTGCCAGAGTACTCTCTGGACTCACTGCACTGCATCCCCAGTGCTGCCTGTGCACTCTCTGGACTCACTGCACTGCATCCCCAGTGGTGCCACTGCACTCTCTGGACTCACTGCACTGCATCCCCAGTGGTGCCAGTGCACTCCCTGCACTCACTGCACTGCATCCCCAGTGGTGCCAGTGCACTCACTGGACTCACTGCAGTGCATTCCCTCTGGTGCCAGTGCACTCTCTGGACTCACTGCAGTGCATCCCCAGTGGTGCCAGTGCACTCTCTTGACTCACTGCAGTGCATCGCCAGTGGTGCCAGTGCACTCTCTGGACTCACTGCACTGCATCCCCAGTGGTGCCAGTGCACTCTCTGGACTCACTGAAGTGCATCCCCCGTGGTGCCAGTGCGATCTCTGGACTCACTGCACTGCATTCCCAGTGGTGCCAGTGCACACTCTGGACTCACTGCACTGCATACCCAGTGGTGCCAGAGCACTCTCTGGACTCACTGCACTGCATCCCCAGTGGAGCCAGTGCACTCTCTGGACTCACTGCACTGCATCCCCAGTGGTGCCAGTGCACTCTGTGGACTCACTGCAGTGCATCCCCAGTGGAGCCCGTGCACTCTCTGGACTCACTGAAGTGCATCCCCAGTGGTGCCAGTGCACTCTCTGGACTCACTGCACTGCATCCCCAGTGGTGCCAGTGCACTCTCTGGACTCACTGCAGTGCATCCCCAGTGGTGCCAGTGCACTCTCTGGACTCACTGAAGTGCATTCTCAGTGGTGCCAGTGCACTCTCTGGACTCACTGCAGTGCATCCCCAGTGGTGCCAGTACACTCACTGGACTGACTGCACTGCATCCCCAGTGGTGCTAGTGCAGTCTCTGCACTCACTGCACTGCATCGCCAGTGGTGCCAGAGCACTCTCTGGACTCACTGCAGTGCATCCCCAGTGGTGCCAGTGCACTCTCTGGACTCA
This sequence comes from Anser brachyrhynchus, assembly GCF_964034855.1. Lineage (NCBI taxonomy): Eukaryota > Metazoa > Chordata > Aves > Anseriformes > Anatidae > Anser > Anser brachyrhynchus. The sequence goes on along the minus strand of NW_027663944.1, from coordinate 241,545 downwards.
CTGTACTGCATCCCCAGTGGTGCCAGTGCACTCTGTGGACTCACTGCTGTGCATCCCCATTGGTGCCAGTGCACTCTCTGGACTCACTGCACTGCATCCCCAGTGGTGCCAGTGCACTCTCTGGACTCACTGCACTGCATCCCCAGTGGTGCAAGTGCACTCTCTGGACTCACTGCAGTGCATCCCAAGTGGTGCCAATGCACTCTCTGGACTCACTGCAGTGCATCCCCAGTGGTGCCAGTACACTCACTGGACTTACTGCACTGCATCCCCAGTGGTGCCAGTGCAGTCTCTGCACTCACTGAAGTGCATCCCCAGTGGTGCCAGTGAACTCTCTGGACTCACTGCAGTGCGTCCCCAGTGGTGCCAGTGCACTCTCTGGACTCACTGCACTGCATCCCCAGTGGTGCCAGTGCACTCTCTGGACTCACTGCACTGCATCCCCAGTGGTGCCAGTGCACTTTCTGGACTCACTGCACTGCATCTCCAATGGTGCCAGTGCACTCTCTGGACTCACTGCACTGCATCCCCAGTGGAGCCAGTGCACTCTCTGGACTCACTGAAGTGCATCCCCATTGGTGCCAGTGCACTCTCTGGACTCACTGCACTGCATCCCCAGTGGTGCTAGTGCAGTCTCTGCACTCACTGCACTGCATCCCCAGTGGTGCCAGAGCACTCTCTGGACTCACTGCAGTGCATCCCCAGTGGTGCAAGTGCACTCTCTGGACTCACTGCAGTGCATCCCAAGTGGTGCCAATGCACTCTCTGGACTCACTGCAGTGCATCCCCAGTGGTGCCAGTACACTCACTGGACTTACTGCACTGCATCCCCAGTGGTGCCAGTGCAGTCTCTGCACTCACTGAAGTGCATCCCCAGTGGTGCCAGTGAACTCTCTGGACTCACTGCAGTGCGTCCCCAGTGGTGCCAGTGCACTCTCTGGACTCACTGCACTGCATCCCCAGTGGTGCCAGTGCACTCACTGGACTCACTATACTGCATCACCAGTGGTGCCAGTGCACTCTCTGGACTCACTGCACTGCATCCCCAGTGTTGCCAGTGCATTCACTGGACTCACTGTACTGCATCTCCAGTGGTGCCAGTGCACTCTCTGGACTCACTGCAGTGCATCCCCAGTGGTGCCAGTGCACTCTCTGGACTCACTGAAGTGCATTCTCAGTGGTGCCAGTGCACTCTGTGGACTCACTGCAGTGCATCCCCAGTGGTGCCAATGCGCTCTCTGGACTCACTGCAGTGCATCCCCAGTGGTGCCAGTGCACTCTCTGGACTCACTGCACTGCATCCCCAGTGCTGCCAGTGCACTCTGTGGACTCACTGCACTGCATCCCCAGTGGTGCCAGTGCACTCTCTGGACTCACTGCACTGCATCCCCAGTGGTGCCAGTGCACTCTCTGGACTCACTGCACTGCATCCCCAGTGGTGACAGTGCACTCTCTGGACTCACTGCACTGCATCCCCAGTGGTACCAGTGCACACTGTGGACTCACTGCAGTGCATCCCCAGTGCTGCCAGTGCACTCTCTGGACTCACTGCACTGCATCCCCAGTGGTGCCAATGCACTCTCTGGACTCACTGCACTGCATCCCCAGTGGTGCCAGTGCACTCTCTGGACTCACTGCACTGCATCCCAAGTGGTGCCAGTGCACTCTCTGGACTCACTGCACTGCATCCCCAGTGGTGCCAGTGCACTCTCTGGACGCACTGCACTGCATCCCCAGTGGTGCCAGTGCACTCTCTGGACTCACTGCACTGCATCCCAAGTGGTGCCAGTGCACTCTCTGGAGTCACTGCACTGCATCCCCAGTGGTGCCAGTGCACTCTCTGGAGTCACTGCACTACATCCCCAGTGGTGCCAGTGCACTCACTGGACTCACTGTACTGCATCATCAGTGGTGCCAGTGCACTCTCTGGACTCACTGCAGTGCATCCCCAGTGGTGCCAGTGCACTCTCTGGACTCACTGCACTGCATCCCCAGTGGTGCCAGTGCACTCTCTGGACTCACTGCACTGCATCCCCAGTGGTGCAAGTGCACTCTCTGGACTCACTGCAGTGCATCCCAAGTGGTGCCAATGCACTCTCTGGACTCACTGCAGTGCATCCCCAGTGGTGCCAGTACACTCACTGGACTCACTGCAGTGCATCCCCAGTGGTGCCAGTACACTCACTGGACTTACTGCACTGCATCCCCAGTGGTGCCAGTGCAGTCTCTGCACTCACTGAAGTGCATCCCCAGTGGTGCCAGTGAACTCTCTGGACTCACTGCACTGCATCCCCAGTGGTGCCAGTGCACTCTCTGGACTCACTGCACTGCATCCCCAGTGGTGCCAGTGCACTCACTGGACTCACTATACTGCATCACCAGTGGTGCCAGTGCACTCTCTGGACTCACTGCACTGCATCCCCAGTGTTGCCAGTGCATTCACTGGACTCACTGTACTGCATCTCCAGTGGTGCCAGTGCACTCTCTGGACTCACTGCAGTGCATCCCCAGTGGTGCCAGTGCACTCTCTGGACTCACTGCAGTGCATCCCCACTGGTGCCAGTGCACTCACTGGATTCACTGCACTACATTCCCAGTGGTGCTAGTTCACTCTCTGGACTCACTGCAGTGCATCCCCAGTGGTGCCAGTGCACTCTTTGGACTCACTGAAGTGCATTCTCAGTGGTGCCAGTCCACTCTCTGGACTCACTGCACTGCATCCCCAGTGGTGCCAGTGCGCTCTCTGGCCTCACTGAAGTGCATTCTCAGTGGTGCCAGTGCACTCTCTGGACTCACTGCAGTGCATCCCCAGTGGTGCCAGTGCACTCTCTGGACTCACTGAAGTGCATTCTCAGTGGTGCCAGTGCACTCTCTGGACTCACTGCACTGCATCCCCAGTGGTGCCAGTACACTCACTGGACTGACTGCACTGCATCCCCAGTGGTGCTAGTGCAGTCTCTGCACTCACTGCACTGCATCGCCAGTGGTGCCAGAGCACTCTCTGGACTCACTACAGTGCATCCCCAGTGGTGCCAGTGCACTCTCTGGACTCACGGTACTGCATCCACAGTGGTGCCAGTGCACTCTGTGGACTCACTGCTGTGCATCCCCATTGGTGCCAGTGCACTCTCTGGACTCACTGCACTGCATCCCCAGTGGTGCCAGTGCACTCTCTGGACTCACTGCACTGCATCCCCAGTGGTGCAAGTGCACTCTCTGGACTCACTGCAGTGCATCCCAAGTGGTGCCAATGCACTCTCTGGACTCACTGCAGTGCATCCCCAGTGGTGCCAGTACACTCACTGGACTTACTGCACTGCATCCCCAGTGGTGCCAGTGCAGTCTCTGCACTCACTGAAGTGCATCCCCAGTGGTGCCAGTGAACTCTCTGGACTCACTGCTGTGCGTCCCCAGTGGTGCCAGTGCACTCTCTGGACTCACTGCACTGCATCCCCAGTGGTGCCAGTGCACTCTCTGGACTCACTGCACTGCATCTCCAATGGTGCCAGTGCACTCTCTGGACTCACTGCACTGCATCCCCAGTGGAGCCAGTGCACTCTCTGGACTCACTGAAGTGCATCCCCATTGGTGCCAGTGCACTCTCTGGACTCACTGCACTGCATCCCCAGTGGTGCCAGTGCACTCTCTGGACTCACTGCACTGCATCCCCAGTGGTGCAAGTGCACTCTCTGGACTCACTGCAGTGCATCCCAAGTGGTGCCAATGCACTCTCTGGACTCACTGCACTGCATCCCCATTGGTGCCAGTACACTCACTGGACTCACTGCACTGCATCCCCAGTGCTGCCAGTGCAGTCTCTGCACTCACTGAAGTGCATCTCCAGTGGTGCCAGTGAACTCTCTGGACTCACTGCAGTGCATCCCCAGTGGTGCCAGTGCACTCTCTGGACTCACTGCACTGCATCCCCAGTGGTGCCAGTGCACTCTCTGGACTCACTGCACTGCATCCCCAGTGGTGCCAGTGCACTCTCTGGACTCACTGCAGTGCATCTCCAATGGTGCCAGTGCACTCTCTTCACTCACTGCACTGCATCCCCAGTGGTGCCAATGCACTCTCTGGACTCACTGCTGTGCATCCCCAGTGGTGCCAGTGCACTCTCTGGACTCACTGCACTGCATCTCCAATGGTGCCAATGCACTCTCTGGACTCACTGTACTGCATCCCCAGTGGTGCCAGTGCACTCTCTTGACTCACTGCACTGCATCCCCAGTGGTGCCAGTGCACTCACTGGATTCACTGCACTGCATCCCCAGTGGTGCTAGTGCACTCTCTGGACTCACTGCAGTGCATCCCCAGTGGTACCAGTGCACTCTCTGGACTCACTGAAGTGCATTCTCAGTGGTGCCAGTGCACTCTGTGGACTCACTGCACTGCATCCCCAGTGGTGCCAGTGCGCTCTCTGGACTCACTGCAGTGCATCCCCAGTGGTGCCAGTGCACTCTCTGGACTCACTGCACTGCATCCCCAGTGCTGCCAGTGCACTCTCTGGACTCACTGCACTGCATCCCCAGTGGTGCCAGTGCACTCTCTGGACTCACTGCACTGCATCCCCAGTGGTGCCAGTGCACTCTCTGGACTCACTGCACTGCATCCCCAGTGGTGCCAGTGCACTCTCTGGACTCACTGCACTGCATCCCCAGTGGTACCAGTGCACTCTGTGGACTCAATGCACTGTATCCCCAGTGGTGCCAGAGCACTCTCTGGACTCACTGCACTGCATCCCCAGTGGTGCCAATGCACGCTCTGGACTCACTGCACTGCATCCCCAGTGGTGCCAGTGCACTCTCTGGACTCACTGCACTGCATCCCAAGTGGTGCCAGTGCACTCTCTGGAGTCACTGCACTGCATCCCCAGTGGTGCCAGTGCACTCTCTCGAGTCACTGCACTACATCCCCAGTGGTGCCAGTGCACTCACTGGACTCACTGTACTGCATCATCAGTGGTGCCAGTGCACTCTCTGGACTCACTGCAGTGCATCCCCAGTGGTGCCAGTGCACTCTCTGGACTCACTGCACTGCATCCCCAGTGGTGCCAGTGCACTCTCTGGACTCACTGCACTGCATCCCCAGTGGTGCCAGTGCACTCTCTGCACTCACTGCACTGCATCCCAAGTGGTGCCAGTGCACTCTCTGGAGTCACTGCACTGCATCCCCAGTGGTGCCAGTGCACTCTCTCGAGTCACTGCGCTACATCCCCAGTGGTGCCAGTGCACTCACTGGACTCACTGTACTGCATCATCAGTGGTGCCAGTGCACTCTCTGGACTCACTGCAGTGCATCCCCAGTGGTGCCAGTGCACTCTCTGGACTCACTGCACTGCATCCCCAGTGGTGCCAGTGCACTCTCTGGACTCACTGTACTGCATCCCCAGTGGTGCCAGTGCACTCTGTGGACTCACTGCTGTGCATCCCCATTGGTGCCAGTGCACTCTCTGGACTCACTGCACTGCATCCCCAGTGGTGCCAGTGCACTCTCTGGACTCACTGCACTGCATCCCCAGTGGTGCAAGTGCACTCTCTGGACTCACTGCAGTGCATCCCAAGTGGTGCCAATGCACTCTCTGGACTCACTGCAGTGCATCCCCAGTGGTGCCAGTACACTCACTGGACTTACTGCACTGCATCCCCAGTGGTGCCAGTGCAGTCTCTGCACTCACTGAAGTGCATCCCCAGTGGTGCCAGTGAACTCTCTGGACTCACTGCAGTGCGTCCCCAGTGGTGCCAGTGCACTCTCTGGACTCACTGCACTGCATCCCCAGTGGTGCCAGTGCACTCTCTGGACTCACTGCACTGCATCCCCAGTGGTGCCAGTGCACTTTCTGGACTCACTGCACTGCATCTCCAATGGTGCCAGTGCACTCTCTGGACTCACTGCACTGCATCCCCAGTGGAGCCAGTGCACTCTCTGGACTCACTGAAGTGCATCCCCATTGGTGCCAGTGCACTCTCTGGACTCACTGCACTGCATCCCCAGTGGTGCCAGTGCACTCTCTGGACTCACTGCACTGCATCCCCAGTGGTGCAAGTGCACTCTCTGGACTCACTGCAGTGCATCCCAAGTGGTGCCAATGCACTCTCTGGACTCACTGCAGTGCATTCTCAGTGGTGCCAGTACACTCACTGGACTCACTGCACTGCATCCCCAGTGCTGCCAGTGCAGTCTCTGCACTCACTGAAGTCCATCTCCAGTGGTGCCAGTGAACTCTTTGGACTCACTGCAGTGCATCCCCAGTGGTGCCAGTGCACTCTCTGGACTCACTGCACTGCATCCCCAGTGGTGCCAGTGCACTCTCTGGACTCACTGCACTGCATCCCCAGTGGTGCCAGTGCACTCTCTGGACTCACTGTACTGCATCCCCAGTGGTGCCAGTGCACTCTCTTGACTCACTGCACTGCATCCCCAGTGGTGCCAGTGCACTCACTGGATTCACTGCACTGCATCCCCAGTGGTGCTAGTGCACTCTCTGGACTCACTGCAGTGCATCCCCAGTGGTACCAGTGCACTCTCTGGACTCACTGAAGTGCATTCTCAGTGGTGCCAGTGCACTCTGTGGACTCACTGCAGTGCATCCCCAGTGGTGCCAGTGCACTCTCTGGACTCACTGCACTGCATCCCCAGTGCTGCCAGTGCACTCTGTGGACTCACTGCACTGCATCCCCAGTGGTGCCAGTGCACTCTCTGGACTCACTGCACTGCATCCCCAGTGGTGCCAGTGCACTCTCTGGACTCACTGCACTGCATCCCCAGTGGTGCCAGTGCACTCTCTGGACTCACTGCACTGCATCCCCAGTGGTGCCAGTGCACTCTCTGGACTCACTGCACTGCATCCCCAGTGGTGACAGTGCACTCTCTGGACTCACTGCACTGCATCCCCAGTGGTACCAGTGCACACTGTGGACTCACTGCAGTGCATCCCCAGTGCTGCCAGTGCACTCTCTGGACTCACTGCACTGCATCCCCAGTGGTGCCAATGCACTCTCTGGACTCACTGCACTGCATCCCCAGTGGTGCCAGTGCACTCTCTGGACTCACTGCACTGCATCCCAAGTGGTGCCAGTGCACTCTCTGGACTCACTGCACTGCATCCCCAGTGGTGCCAGTGCACTCTCTGGACGCACTGCACTGCATCCCCAGTGGTGCCAGTGCACTCTCTGGACTCACTGCACTGCATCCCAAGTGGTGCCAGTGCACTCTCTGGAGTCACTGCACTGCATCCCCAGTGGTGCCAGTGCACTCTCTGGAGTCACTGCACTACATCCCCAGTGGTGCCAGTGCACTCACTGGACTCACTGTACTGCATCATCAGTGGTGCCAGTGCACTCTCTGGACTCACTGCAGTGCATCCCCAGTGGTGCCAGTGCACTCTCTGGACTCACTGCACTGCATCCCCAGTGGTGCCAGTGCACTCTCTGGACTCACTGCACTGCATCCCCAGTGGTGCAAGTGCACTCTCTGGACTCACTGCAGTGCATCCCAAGTGGTGCCAATGCACTCTCTGGACTCACTGCAGTGCATCCCCAGTGGTGCCAGTACACTCACTGGACTCACTGCAGTGCATCCCCAGTGGTGCCAGTACACTCACTGGACTTACTGCACTGCATCCCCAGTGGTGCCAGTGCAGTCTCTGCACTCACTGAAGTGCATCCCCAGTGGTGCCAGTGAACTCTCTGGACTCACTGCAGTGCGTCCCCAGTGGTGCCAGTGCACTCTCTGGACTCACTGCACTGCATCCCCAGTGGTGCCAGTGCACTCTCTGGACTCACTGCACTGCATCCCCAGTGGTGCCAGTGCACTTTCTGGACTCACTGCACTGCATCTCCAATGGTGCCAGTGCACTCTCTGGACTCACTGCACTGCATCCCCAGTGGTGCCAGTGCACTCTCTGGACTCACTGCACTGCATCCCCAGTGGTGCAAGTGCACTCTCTGGACTCACTGCAGTGCATCCCAAGTGGTGCCAATGCACTCTCTGGACTCACTGCAGTGCATCCCCAGTGGTGCCAGTACACTCACTGGACTCACTGCACTGCATCCCCAGTGCTGCCAGTGCAGTCTCTGCACTCACTGAAGTGCATCCCCAGTGGTGCCAGTGAACTCTCTGGACTCACTGCAGTGCATCCCCAGTGGTGCCAGTGCACTCTCTGGACTCACTGCACTGCATCCCCAGTGGTGCCAGTGCACTCTCTGGACTCACTGCACTGCATCCCCAGTGGTGCCAGTGCACTCTCTGGACTCACTGTACTGCATCCCCAGTGGTGCCAGTGCACTCTCTTGACTCACTGCACTGCATCCCCAGTGGTGCCAGTGCACTCACTGGATTCACTGCACTGCATCCCCAGTGGTGCTAGTGCACTCTCTGGACTCACTGCAGTGCATCCCCAGTGGTACCAGTGCACTCTCTGGACTCACTGAAGTGCATTCTCAGTGGTGCCAGTGCACTCTGTGGACTCACTGCAGTGCATCCCCAGTGGTGCCAGTGCACTCTCTGGACTCACTGCACTGCATCCCCAGTGCTGCCAGTGCACTCTCTGGACTCACTGCACTGCATCCCCAGTGGTGCCAGTGCACTCTCTGGACTCACTGCACTGCATCCCCAGTGGTGCCAGTGCACTCTCTGGACTCACTGCAGTGCATCCCCAGTGGTGCCAGTGCACTCTCTGGACTCACTGCACTGCATCCCCAGTGGTACCAGTGCACACTGTGGACTCACTGCAGTGCATCCCCAGTGCTGCCAGTGCACTCTCTGGACTCACTGCACTGCATCCCCAGTGGTGCCAATGCACTCTCTGGACTCACTGCACTGCATCCCCAGTGGTGCCAGTGCACTCTCTGGACTCACTGCACTGCATCCCAAGTGGTGCCAGTGCACTCTCTGGACTCACTGCACTGCATCCCCAGTGGTGCCAGTGCACTCTCTCGAGTCACTGCACTACATCCCCAGTGGTGCCAGTGCACTCACTGGACTCACTGTACTGCATCATCAGTGGTGCCAGTGCACTCTCTGGACTCACTGCAGTGCATCCCCAGTGGTGCCAGTGCACTCTCTGGACTCACTGCACTGCATCCCCAGTGGTGCCAGTGCACTCTCTGGACTCACTGCACTGCATCCCCAGTGGTGCCAGTGCACTCTCTGGACTCACTGCACTGCATCCCAAGTGGTGCCAGTGCACTCTCTGGAGTCACTGCACTGCATCCCCAGTGGTGCCAGTGCACTCTCTCGAGTCACTGCACTACATCCCCAGTGGTGCCAGTGCACTCACTGGACTCACTGTACTGCATCATCAGTGGTGCCAGTGCACTCTCTGGACTCACTGCAGTGCATCCCCAGTGGTGCCAGTGCACTCTCTGGACTCACTGCACTGCATCCCCAGTGGTGCCAGTGCACTCTCTGGACTCACTGCACTGCATCCCCAGTGGTGCAAGTGCACTCTCTGGACTCACTGCAGTGCATCCCAAGTGGTGCCAATGCACTCTCTGGACTCACTGCAGTGCATCCCCAGTGGTGCCAGTACACTCACTGGACTCACTGCACTGCATCCCCAGTGGTGCCAGTGCAGTCTCTGCACTCACTGAAGTGCATCCCCAATGGTGCCAGTGAACTCTCTGGACTCACTGCAGTGCATCCCCAGTGGTGCCAGTGCACTCTCTGGACTCACTGCACTGCATCCCCAGTGGTGCCAGTGCACTCTCTGGACTCACTGCACTGCATCTCCAATGGTGCCAGTGCACTCTCTGGACTCACTGCACTGCATCCCCAGTGGTGCCAGTGCACTTTCTGGACTCACTGCACTGCATCTCCAATGGTGCCAGTGCACTCTCTGGACTCACTGCACTGCATCCCCAGTGGAGCCAGTGCACTCTCTGGACACACTGAAGTGCATCCCCATTGGTGCCAGTGCACTCTCTGGACTCACTGCACTGCATCCCCAGTGGTGCCAGTGCACTCTCTGGACTCACTGCACTGCATCCCCAGTGGTGCAAGTGCACTCTCTGGACTCACTGCAGTGCATCCCAAGTGGTGCCAATGCACTCTCTGGACTCACTGCAGTGCATCCCCAGTGGTGCCAGTACACTCACTGGACTCACTGCACTGCATCCCCAGTGCTGCCAGTGCAGTCTCTGCACTCACTGAAGTGCATCTCCAGTGGTGCCAGTGAACTCTTTGGACTCACTGCAGTGCATCCCCAGTGGTGCCAGTGCACTCTCTGGACTCACTGCACTGCATCCCCAGTGGTGCCAGTGCACTCTCTGGACTCACTGCACTGCATCCCCAGTGGTGCCAGTGCACTCTCTGGACTCACTGTACTGCATCCCCAGTGGTGCCAGTGCACTCTCTTGACTCACTGCACTGCATCCCCAGTGGTGCCAGTGCACTCACTGGATTCACTGCACTGCATCCCCAGTGGTGCTAGTGCACTCTCTGGACTCACTGCAGTGCATCCCCAGTGGTACCAGTGCACTCTCTGGACTCACTGAAGTGCATTCTCAGTGGTGCCAGTGCACTCTGTGGACTCACTGCACTGCATCCCCAGTGGTGCCAGTGCGCTCTCTGGACTCACTGCAGTGCATCCCCAGTGGTGCCAGTGCACTCTCTGGACTCACTGCACTGCATCCCCAGTGCTGCCAGTGCACTCTGTGGACTCACTGCACTGCATCCCCAGTGGTGCCAGTGCACTCTCTGGACTCACTGCACTGCATCCCCAGTGGTGCCAGTGCACTCTCTGGACTCACTGCACTGCATCCCCAGTGGTGACAGTGCACTCTCTGGACTCACTGCACTGCATCCCCAGTGGTACCAGTGCACACTGTGGACTCACTGCAGTGCATCCCCAGTGCTGCCAGTGCACTCTCTGGACTCACTGCACTGCATCCCCAGTGGTGCCAATGCACTCTCTGGACTCACTGCACTGCATCCCCAGTGGTGCCAGTGCACTCTCTGGACTCACTGCACTGCATCCCAAGTGGTGCCAGTGCACTCTCTGGACTCACTGCACTGCATCCCCAGTGGTGCCAGTGCACTCTCTGGACGCACTGCACTGCATCCCCAGTGGTGCCAGTGCACTCTCTGGACTCACTGCACTGCATCCCAAGTGGTGCCAGTGCACTCTCTGGAGTCACTGCACTGCATCCCCAGTGGTGCCAGTGCACTCTCTGGAGTCACTGCACTACATCCCCAGTGGTGCCAGTGCACTCACTGGACTCACTGTACTGCATCATCAGTGGTGCCAGTGCACTCTCTGGACTCACTGCAGTGCATCCCCAGTGGTGCCAGTGCACTCTCTGGACTCACTGCACTGCATCCCCAGTGGTGCAAGTGCACTCTCTGGACTCACTGCAGTGCATCCCAAGTGGTGCCAATGCACTCTCTGGACTCACTGCAGTGCATCCCCAGTGGTGCCAGTACACTCACTGGACTCACTGCAGTGCATCCCCAGTGGTGCCAGTACACTCACTGGACTTACTGCACTGCATCCCCAGTGGTGCCAGTGCAGTCTCTGCACTCACTGAAGTGCATCCCCAGTGGTGCCAGTGAACTCTCTGGACTCACTGCAGTGCGTCCCCAGTGGTGCCAGTGCACTCTCTGGACTCACTGCACTGCATCCCCAGTGGTGCCAGTGCACTCTCTGGACTCACTGCACTGCATCCCCAGTGGTGCCAGTGCACTTTCTGGACTCACTGCACTGCATCTCCAATGGTGCCAGTGCACTCTCTGGACTCACTGCACTGCATCCCCAGTGGTGCCAGTGCACTCTCTGGACTCACTGCACTGCATCCCCAGTGGTGCAAGTGCACTCTCTGGACTCACTGCAGTGCATCCCAAGTGGTGCCAATGCACTCTCTGGACTCACTGCAGTGCATCCCCAGTGGTGCCAGTACACTCACTGGACTCACTGCACTGCATCCCCAGTGCTGCCAGTGCAGTCTCTGCACTCACTGAAGTGCATCCCCAGTGGTGCCAGTGAACTCTCTGGACTCACTGCAGTGCATCCCCAGTGGTGCCAGTGCACTCTCTGGACTCACTGCACTGCATCCCCAGTGGTGCCAGTGCACTCTCTGGACTCACTGCACTGCATCCCCAGTGGTGCCAGTGCACTCTCTGGACTCACTGTACTGCATCCCCAGTGGTGCCAGTGCACTCTCTTGACTCACTGCACTGCATCCCCAGTGGTGCCAGTGCACTCACTGGATTCACTGCACTGCATCCCCAGTGGTGCTAGTGCACTCTCTGGACTCACTGCAGTGCATCCCCAGTGGTACCAGTGCACTCTCTGGACTCACTGAAGTGCATTCTCAGTGGTGCCAGTGCACTCTGTGGACTCACTGCAGTGCATCCCCAGTGGTGCCAATGCGCTCTCTGGACTCACTGCAGTGCATCCCCAGTGGTGCCAGTGCACTCTCTGGACTCACTGCACTGCATCCCCAGTGCTGCCAGTGCACTCTCTGGACTCACTGCACTGCATCCCCAGTGGTGCCAGTGCACTCTCTGGACTCACTGCACTGCATCCCCAGTGGTGCCAGTGCACTCTCTGGACTCACTGCAGTGCATCCCCAGTGGTGCCAGTGCACTCTCTGGACTCACTGCACTGCATCCCCAGTGGTACCAGTGCACACTGTGGACTCACTGCAGTGCATCCCCAGTGCTGCCAGTGCACTCTCTGGACTCACTGCACTGCATCCCCAGTGGTGCCAATGCACTCTCTGGACTCACTGCACTGCATCCCCAGTGGTGCCAGTGCACTCTCTGGACTCACTGCACTGCATCCCAAGTGGTGCCAGTGCACTCTCTGGACTCACTGCACTGCATCCCCAGTGGTGCCAGTGCACTCTCTCGAGTCACTGCACTACATCCCCAGTGGTGCCAGTGCACTCACTGGACTCACTGTACTGCATCATCAGTGGTGCCAGTGCACTCTCTGGACTCACTGCAGTGCATCCCCAGTGGTGCCAGTGCACTCTCTGGACTCACTGCACTGCATCCCCAGTGGTGCCAGTGCACTCTCTGGACTCACTGCACTGCATCCCCAGTGGTGCCAGTGCACTCTCTGGACTCACTGCACTGCATCCCAAGTGGTGCCAGTGCACTCTCTGGAGTCACTGCACTGCATCCCCAGTGGTGCCAGTGCACTCTCTCGAGTCACTGCACTACATCCCCAGTGGTGCCAGTGCACTCACTGGACTCACTGTACTGCATCATCAGTGGTGCCAGTGCACTCTCTGGACTCACTGCAGTGCATCCCCAGTGGTGCCAGTGCACTCTCTGGACTCACTGCACTGCATCCCCAGTGGTGCCAGTGCACTCTCTGGACTCACTGCACTGCATCCCCAGTGGTGCAAGTGCACTCTCTGGACTCACTGCAGTGCATCCCAAGTGGTGCCAATGCACTCTCTGGACTCACTGCAGTGCATCCCCAGTGGTGCCAGTACACTCACTGGACTCACTGCACTGCATCCCCAGTGGTGCCAGTGCAGTCTCTGCACTCACTGAAGTGCATCCCCAATGGTGCCAGTGAACTCTCTGGACTCACTGCAGTGCATCCCCAGTGGTGCCAGTGCACTCTCTGGACTCACTGCACTGCATCCCCAGTGGTGCCAGTGCACTCTCTGGACTCACTGCACTGCATCTCCAATGGTGCCAGTGCACTCTCTGGACTCACTGCACTGCATCCCCAGTGGAGCCAGTGCACTCTCTGGACTCACTGAAGTGCATCCCCATTGGTGCCAGTGCACTCTCTGGACTCACTGCACTGCATCCCCAGTGGTGCCAGTGCACTCTCTGGACTCACTGCAGTGCATCCCCAGTGGTGCAAGTGCACTCTCTGGACTCACTGCAGTGCATCCCAAGTGGTGCCAATGCACTCTCTGGACTCACTGTACTGCATCATCAGTGGTGCCAGTACACTCACTGGACTCACTGCACTGCATCCCCAGTGGTGCCAGTGCAGTCTCTGCACTCACTGAAGTGCATCTCCAGTGGTGCCAGTGAACTCTCTGGACTCACTGCAGTGCATCCCCAGTGGTGCCAGTGCACTCTCTGGACTCACTGCACTGCATCCCCAGTGGTGCCAGTGCACTCTCTGGACTCACTGCACTGCATCCCCAGTGGTGCCAGTGCACTCTCTGGACTCACTGCAGTGCATCTCCAATGGTGCCAGTGCACTCTCTGGACTCACTGCACTGCATCCCCAGTGGTGCCAATGAACTCTCTGGACTCACTGCTGTGCATCCCCAGTGGTGCCAGTGCACTCTCTGGACTCACTGCACTGCATCTCCAATGGTGCCAATGCACTCTCTGGACTCACTGTACTGCATCCCCAGTGGTGCCAGTGCACTCTCTTGACTCACTGCACTGCATCCCCAGTGGTGCCAGTGCACTCACTGGATTCACTGCACTGCATCCCCAGTGGTGCTAGTGCACTCTCTGGACTCACTGCAGTGCATCCCCAGTGGTACCAGTGCACTCTCTGGACTCACTGAAGTGCATTCTCAGTGGTGCCAGTGCACTCTGTGGACTCACTGCAGTGCATCCCCAGTGGTGCCAGTGCGCTCTCTGGACTCACTGCAGTGCATCCCCAGTGGTGCCAGTGCACTCTCTGGACTCACTGCAGTGCATCCCCAGTGCTGCCAGTGCACTCTCTGGACTCACTGCACTGCATCCCCAGTGGTGCCAGTGCACTCTCTGGACTCACTGCACTGCATCCCCAGTGGTTCCAGTGCACTCTCTGGACTCACTGCACTGCATCCCCAGTGGTGCCAGTGCACTCTCTGGACTCACTGCACTGCATCCCCAGTGGTGCCAGTGCACTCTCTGGACTTACTGCAGTGCATCCCCAGTGGTGCCAGTGCACTCTCTGGAGTCACTGCACTGCATCCCCAGTGGTGCCAGTGCACTCTCTCGAGTCACTGCACTACATCCCCAGTGGTGCCAGTGCACTCACTGGACTCACTGTACTGCATCATCAGTGGTGCCAGTGCACTCTCTGGACTCACTGCAGTGCATCCCCAGTGGTGCCAGTGCACTCTCTGGACTCACTGCACTGCATCCCCAGTGGTGCCAGTGCACTCACTGGACTCACTATACTGCATCACCAGTGGTGCCAGTGCACTCTCTGGACTCACTGCACTGCATCCCCAGTGTTGCCAGTGCATTCACTGGACTCACTGTACTGCATCTCCAGTGGTGCCAGTGCACTCTCTGGACTCACTGCACTGCATCCCCAGTGGTGCCAGTGCACTCTCTGGACTCACTGCAGTGCATCCCCACTGGTGCCAGTGCACTCACTGGATTCACTGCACTACATTCCCAGTGGTGCTAGTTCACTCTCTGGACTCACTGCAGTGCATCCCCAGTGGTGCCAGTGCACTCTTTGGACTCACTGAAGTGCATTCTCAGTGGTGCCAGTCCACTCTCTGGACTCACTGCACTGCATCCCCAGTGGTGCCAGTGCGCTCTCTGGCCTCACTGAAGTGCATTCTCAGTGGTGCCAGTGCACTCTCTGGACTCACTGCAGTGCATCCCCAGTGGTGCCAGTGCACTCTCTGGACTCACTGAAGTGCATTCTCAGTGGTGCCAGTGCACTCTCTGGACTCACTGCACTGCATCCCCAGTGGTGCCAGTACACTCACTGGACTGACTGCACTGCATCCCCAGTGGTGCTAGTGCAGTCTCTGCACTCACTGCACTGCATCGCCAGTGGTGCCAGAGCACTCTCTGGACTCACTGCAGTGCATCCCCAGTGGTGCCAGTGCACTCTCTGGACTCACGGTACTGCATCCCCAGTGGTGCCAGTGCACTCTGTGGACTCACTGCTGTGCATCCCCATTGGTGCCAGTGCACTCTCTGGACTCACTGCACTGCATCCCCAGTGGTGCCAGTGCACTCTCTGGACTCACTGCACTGCATCCCCAGTGGTGCAAGTGCACTCTCTGGACTCACTGCAGTGCATCCCAAGTGGTGCCAATGCACTCTCTGGACTCACTGCAGTGCATCCCCAGTGGTGCCAGTACACTCACTGGACTTACTGCACTGCATCCCCAGTGGTGCCAGTGCAGTCTCTGCACTCACTGAAGTGCATCCCCAGTGGTGCCAGTGAACTCTCTGGACTCACTGCTGTGCGTCCCCAGTGGTGCCAGTGCACTCTCTGGACTCACTGCACTGCATCCCCAGTGGTGCCAGTGCACTCTCTGGACTCACTGCACTGCATCCCCAGTGGTGCCAGTGCACTCTCTGGACTCACTGCACTGCATCTCCAATGGTGCCAGTGCACTCTCTGGACTCACTGCACTACATCCCCAGTGGAGCCAGTGCACTCTCTGGACTCACTGAAGTGCATCCCCATTGGTGCCAGTGCACTCTCTGGACTCACTGCACTGCATCCCCAGTGGTGCCAGTGCACTCTCTGGACTCACTGCACTGCATCCCCAGTGGTGCAAGTGCACTCTCTGGACTCACTGCAGTGCATCCCAAGTGGTGCCAATGCACTCTCTGGACTCACTGCAGTGCATCCCCAGTGGTGCCAGTACACTCACTGGACTCACTGCACTGCATCCCCAGTGCTGCCAGTGCAGTCTCTGCACTCACTGAAGTGCATCTCCAGTGGTGCCAGTGAACTCTCTGGACTCACTGCACTGCATCCCCAGTGCTGCCAGTGCACTCTCTGGACTCACTGCACTGCATCCCCAGTGGTGCCAGTGCACTCTCTGGACTCACTGCACTGCATCCCCAGTGGTGCCAGTGCACTCTCTGGACTCACTGCACTGCATCCCCAGTGGTGCCAGTGCACTCTCTGGACTCACTGCACTGCATCCCCAGTGGTGCCAGTGCACTCTCTGGACTCACTGCAGTGCATCCCCAGTGGTGCCAGTGCACTCTCTGGAGTCACTGCACTGCATCCCCAGTGGTGCCAGTGCACTCTCTCGAGTCACTGCACTACATCCCCAGTGGTGCCAGTGCACTCACTGGACTCACTGTACTGCATCATCAGTGGTGCCAGTGCACTCTCTGGACTCACTGCAGTGCATCCCCAGTGGTGCCAGTGCACTCTCTGGACTCACTGCACTGCATCCCCAGTGGTGCCAGTGCACTCACTGGACTCACTATACTGCATCACCAGTGGTGCCAGTGCACTCTCTGGACTCACTGCACTGCATCCCCAGTGTTGCCAGTGCATTCACTGGACTCACTGTACTGCATCTCCAGTGGTGCCAGTGCACTCTCTGGACTCACTGCAGTGCATCCCCAGTGGTGCCAGTGCACTCTCTGGACTCACTGCAGTGCATCCCCACTGGTGCCAGTGCACTCACTGGATTCACTGCACTACATTCCCAGTGGTGCTAGTTCACTCTCTGGACTCACTGCAGTGCATCCCCAGTGGTGCCAGTGCACTCTTTGGACTCACTGAAGTGCATTCTCAGTGGTGCCAGTCCACTCTCTGGACTCACTGCACTGCATCCCCAGTGGTGCCAGTGCGCTCTCTGGCCTCACTGAAGTGCATTCTCAGTGGTGCCAGTGCACTCTCTGGACTCACTGCAGTGCATCCCCAGTGGTGCCAGTGCACTCTCTGGACTCACTGAAGTGCATTCTCAGTGGTGCCAGTGCACTCTCTGGACTCACTGCACTGCATCCCCAGTGGTGCCAGTACACTCACTGGACTGACTCCACTGCATCCCCAGTGGTGCTAGTGCAGTCTCTGCACTCACTGCACTGCATCGCCAGTGGTGCCAGAGCACTCTCTGGACTCACTGCAGTGCATCCCCAGTGGTGCCAGTGCACTCTCTGGACTCACGGTACTGCATCCACAGTGGTGCCAGTGCACTCTGTGGACTCACTGCTGAGCATCCCCATTGGTGCCAGTGCACTCTCTGGACTCACTGCACTGCATCCCCAGTGGTGCCAGTGCACTCTCTGGACTCACTGCACTGCATCCCCAGTGGTGCAAGTGCACTCTCTGGACTCACTGCAGTGCATCCCAAGTGGTGCCAATGCACTCTCTGGACTCACTGCAGTGCATCCCCAGTGGTGCCAGTACACTCACTGGACTTACTGCACTGCATCCCCAGTGGTGCCAGTGCAGTCTCTGCACTCACTGAAGTGCATCCCCAGTGGTGCCAGTGAACTCTCTGGACTCACTGCTGTGCGTCCCCAGTGGTGCCAGTGCACTCTCTGGACTCACTGCACTGCATCCCCAGTGGTGCCAGTGCACTCTCTGGACTCACTGCACTGCATCCCCAGTGGTGCCAGTGCACTCTCTGGACTCACTGCACTGCATCTCCAATGGTGCCAGTGCACTCTCTGGACTCACTGCACTGCATCCCCAGTGGAGCCAGTGCACTCTCTGGACTCACTGAAGTGCATCCCCATTGGTGCCAGTGCACTCTCTGGACTCACTGCACTGCATCCCCAGTGGTGCCAGTGCACTCTCTGGACTCACTGCACTGCATCCCCAGTGGTGCAAGTGCACTCTCTGGACTCACTGCAGTGCATCCCAAGTGGTGCCAATGCACTCTCTGGACTCACTGCAGTGCATCCCCATTGGTGCCAGTACACTCACTGGACTCACTGCACTGCATCCCCAGTGCTGCCAGTGCAGTCTCTGCACTCACTGAAGTGCATCTCCAGTGGTGCCAGTGAACTCTCTGGACTCACTGCAGTGCATCCCCAGTGGTGCCAGTGCACTCTCTGGACTCACTGCACTGCATCCCCAGTGGTGCCAGTGCACTCTCTGGACTCACTGCACTGCATCCCCAGTGGTGCCAGTGCACTCTCTGGACTCACTGCAGTGCATCTCCAATGGTGCCAGTGCACTCTCTTCACTCACTGCACTGCATCCCCAGTGGTGCCAATGCACTCTCTGGACTCACTGCTGTGCATCCCCAGTGGTGCCAGTGCACTCTCTGGACTCACTGCACTGCATCTCCAATGGTGCCAATGCACTCTCTGGACTCACTGTACTGCATCCCCAGTGGTGCCAGTGCACTCTCTTGACTCACTGCACTGCATCCCCAGTGGTGCCAGTGCACTCACTGGATTCACTGCACTGCATCCCCAGTGGTGCTAGTGCACTCTCTGGACTCACTGCAGTGCATCCCCAGTGGTACCAGTGCACTCTCTGGACTCACTGAAGTGCATTCTCAGTGGTGCCAGTGCACTCTGTGGACTCACTGCACTGCATCCCCAGTGGTGCCAGTGCGCTCTCTGGACTCACTGCAGTGCATCCCCAGTGGTGCCAGTGCACTCTCTGGACTCACTGCACTGCATCCCCAGTGCTGCCAGTGCACTCTCTGGACTCACTGCACTGCATCCCCAGTGGTGCCAGTGCACTCTCTGGACTCACTGCACTGCATCCCCAGTGGTGCCAGTGCACTCTCTGGACTCACTGCACTGCATCCCCAGTGGTGCCAGTGCACTCTCTGGACTCACTGCACTGCATCCCCAGTGGTACCAGTGCACTCTGTGGACTCACTGCACTGTATCCCCAGTGGTGCCAGAGCACTCTCTGGACTCACTGCACTGCATCCCCAGTGGTGCCAATGCACGCTCTGGACTCACTGCACTGCATCCCCAGTGGTGCCAGTGCACTCTCTGGACTCACTGCACTGCATCCCAAGTGGTGCCAGTGCACTCTCTGGAGTCACTGCACTGCATCCCCAGTGGTGCCAGTGCACTCTCTCGAGTCACTGCACTACATCCCCAGTGGTGCCAGTGCACTCACTGGACTCACTGTACTGCATCATCAGTGGTGCCAGTGCACTCTCTGGACTCACTGCAGTGCATCCCCAGTGGTGCCAGTGCACTCTCTGGACTCACTGCACTGCATCCCCAGTGGTGCCAGTGCACTCTCTGGACTCACTGCACTGCATCCCCAGTGGTGCCAGTGCACTCTCTGGACTCACTGCACTGCATCCCAAGTGGTGCCAGTGCACTCTCTGGAGTCACTACACTGCATCCCCAGTGGTGCCAGTGCACTCTCTCGAGTCACTGCGCTACATCCCCAGTGGTGCCAGTGCACTCACTGGACTCACTGTACTGCATCATCAGTGGTGCCAGTGCACTCTCTGGACTCACTGCAGTGCATCCCCAGTGGTGCCAGTGCACTCTCTGGACTCACTGCACTGCATCCCCAGTGGTGCCAGTGCACTCTCTGGACTCACTGCACTGCATCCCCAGTGGTGCAAGTGCACTCTCTGGACTCACTGCAGTGCATCCAAGTGGTGCCAATGCACTCTCTGGACTCACTGCAGTGCATCCCCAGTGGTGCCAGTACACTCACTGGACTCACTGCACTGCATCCCCAGTGGTGCCAGTGCAGTCTCTGCACTCACTGAAGTGCATCCCCAGTGGTGCCAGTGAACTCTCTGGACTCACTGCAGTGCATCCCCAGTGGTGCCAGTGCACTCTCTGGACTCACTGCACTGCATCCCCAGTGGTGCCAGTGCACTCTCTGGACTCACTGCACTGCATCCCCAGTGGTGCCAGTGCACTCTCTGGACTCACTGCACTGCATCTCCAATGGTGCCAGTGCACTCTCTGGACTCACTGCACTGCATCCCCAGTGGAGCCAGTGCACTCTCTGGACTCACTGAAGTGCATCCCCATTGGTGCCAGTGCACTCTCTGGACTCACTGCACTGCATCCCCAGTGGTGCCAGTGCACTCTCTGGACTCACTGTACTGCATCCCCAGTGGTGCAAGTGCACTCTCTGGACTCACTGCAGTGCATCCCAAGTGGTGCCAGTGCACTCTCTGGACTCACTGCAGTGCATCCCCAGTGGTGCCAGTACACTCACTGGACTCACTGCACTGCATCTCCAGTGGTGCCAGTGCAGTCTCTGCACTCACTGAAGTGCATCTCCAGTGGTGCCAGTGAACTCTCTGGACTCACTGCAGTGCATCCCCAGTGGTGCCAGTGCACTCTCTGGACTCACTGCACTGCATCCCCAGTGGTGCCAGTGCACTCTCTGGACTCACTGCACTGCATCCCCAGTGGTGCCAGTGCACTCTCTGGACTCACTGCAGTGCATCTCCAATGGTGCCAGTGCACTCTCTGGACTCACTGCACTGCATCCCCAGTGGTGCCAATGCACTCTCTGGACTCACTGCTGTGCATCCCCAGTGGTGCCAGTGCACTCTCTGGACTCACTGCACTGCATCTCCAATGGTGCCAATGCACTCTCTGGACTCACTGTACTGCATCCCCAGTGGTGCCAGTGCACTCTCTTGACTCACTGCACTGCATCCCCAGTGGTGCCAGTGCACTCACTGGATTCACTGCACTGCATCCCCAGTGGTGCTAGTGCACTCTCTGGACTCACTGCAGTGCATCCCCAGTGGTACCAGTGCACTCTCTGGACTCACTGAAGTGCATTCTCAGTGGTGCCAGTGCACTCTGTGGACTCACTGCAGTGCATCCCCAGTGGTGCCAGTGCGCTCTCTGGACTCACTGCAGTGCATCCCCAGTGGTGCCAGTGCACTCTCTGGACTCACTGCACTGCATCCCCAGTGCTGCCAGTGCACTCTCTGGACTCACTGCACTGCATCCCCAGTGGTGCCAGTGCACTCTCTGGACTCACTGCACTGCATCCCCAGTGGTGCCAGTGCACTCTCTGGACTCACTGCACTGCATCCCCAGTGGTGCCAGTGCACTCTCTGGACTCACTGCACTGCATCCCCAGTGGTACCAGTGCACTCTGTGGACTCACTGCAGTGCATCCCCAGTGCTGCCAGTGCACTCTCTGGACTCACTGCACTGCATCCCCAGTGGTGCCAATGCACTCTCTGGACTCACTGCACTGCATCCCCAGTGGTGCCAGTGCACTCTCTGGACTCACTGCACTGCATCCCAAGTGGTGCCAGTGCACTCTCTGGAGTCACTGCACTGCATCCCCTGTGGTGCCAGTGCACTCTCTCGAGTCACTGCACTACATTCCCAGTGGTGCCAGTGCACTCACTGGACTCACTGTACTGCATCATCAGTGGTGCCAGTGCACTCTCTGGACTCACTGCAGTGCATCCCCAGTGGTGCCAGTGCACTCTCTGGACTCACTGCACTGCATCCCCAGTGGTGCCAGTGCGCTCTCTGGCCTCACTGAAGTGCATTCTCAGTGGTGCCAGTGCACTCTCTGGACTCACTGCAGTGCATCCCCAGTGGTGCCAGTACGCTCTCTGGACTCACTGCACTGCATCCCCAGTGGTGCTAGTGCACTCTGTGGACTCACTGCAGTGCATCCCCAGTGGTGCCAGTGCACTCTCTGGACTCACTGAAAGGCATTCTCAGTGGTGCCAGTGCACTCTCTGGACTCACTGCAGTGAATCCCCAGTGGTGCCAGTGCACTCTCTGGACTCACTGTACTGCATCACCAGTGGTGCCAGTGCACTCTCTGGAGTAACTGCAGTGCATCACCAGAGGTGCCAGTGCACTCTCTGGACTCACTGCACTGCATCCCCAGTGGTGCCAGTGCACTCTCTGGACTCACTGCACTGTAACCCCAGTGGTGCCAGAGCACTATCTGGACTCACTGCACTGCATCCCCAGTGGTGCCTGTGCACTCTCTGGACTCACTGCACTGCATCCCCAGTGGTGCCACTGCACTCTCTGGACTCACTGCACTGCATCCACAGTGGTGCCAGTGCACTCCCTGCACTCACTGCACTGCATCCCCAGTGGTGCCAGTGCACTCACTGGACTCACTGCAGTGCATTCCCTCTGGTGCCAGTGCACTCTCTGGACTCACTGCACTGCATCCCCAGTGGTGCCAGTGCACTCTCTGGACTCACTGCAGTGCATCCCCAGTGGTGCCAGTGCACTCTCTGGACTCACTGCAGTGCATCCCCAGTGGTGCCAGTGCACTCTCTGGACTCACTGAAGTGCATCCCCCGTGGTGCCAGTGCGATCTCTGGACTCACTGCACTGCATTCCCAGTGGTGCCAGTGCACACTCTGGACTCACTGCACTGCATCCCCAGTGGTGCCAGTGCACTGTCTGGACTCACTGCAGTGCGTCCCCAGTTTTGCCTGTGCACTCTCTGGACTCACTGCACTGCATACCCAGTGGTGCCAGTGCACTCTCTGGACTAACTGCACTGCATCCCCATTGGAGCCAGTGCACTCTCTGGCCTCACTGCACTGCATCCCCAGTGGTGCCAGTGCACTCTGTGGACTCACTGCAGTGCATCCCCAGTGGAGCCCGTGCACTCTCTGGACTCACTGAAGTGCATCCCCAGTGGTGCCAGTGCACTCTCTGGACTCACTGCACTGCATCCCCAGTGGTGCCAGTGCACTCTGTGGACTCACTGCAGTGCATCAACAGTGGTGCCAGTGCACTCTCTGGACTCACTGAAGTGCATTCTCAGTGGTGCCAGTGCACTCTCTGGACTCACTGCAGTGCATCCCCAGTGGTGCCAGTACACTCACTGGACTGACTGCACTGCATCCCCAGTGGTGCTAGTGCACTCTCTGGACTCACTGCACTGCATCCCCAGTGGTGCCAATGCACTCTCTGGACTCACTGCTGTGCATCCCCAGTGGTGCCAGTGCACTCTCTGGACTCACAGTACTGCATCCCCAGTGGTGCCAGTGCACTCTGTGGACTCACTGCTTTGCATCCCCATTGGTGCCAGTGCATTCTCTGGACTCACTGCACTGCATCCCCAGTGGTGCCAGTGCACTCTCTGGACTCACTGCAGTGCATCCCCAGTGGTGCAAGAGCACTCTCTGGACTTACTGCAGTGCATCCCAAGTGGTGCCAATGCACTCTCTGGACTCACTGCAGTGCATCCCCAGTGGTGCCAGTACACTCTGTGGACTCACTGCACTGCATCCCCAGTGGTGCCAGTGCAGTCTCTGCACTCACTGAAGTGCATCCCCAGTGGTGCCAGTGAACTCTCTGGACTCACTGCAGTGCATCCCCAGTGGTGCCAGTGCACTCTCTGGACTCACTGCACTGCATCCCCAGTGGTGCCAGTGCACTCTCTGGACTCACTGCACTGCATGCCCAGTGGTGCCAGTGCACTCTCTGGACTCACTGCACTGCATCCCCAGTGGAGCCAGTGCACTCTGTGGACTCACTGAAGTGCATCCCCATTGGTGCCAGTGCACTCTCTGGACTCACTGCAGTGCATCCCCAGTGGTGCCAGCGCACTCTCTGGACTCACTGCACTGCATCCCCAGTGGTGCCAGTGCACTCTCTGGACTCACTGCAGTGCATCCCAAGTGGTGCCAATGCACTCTCTGGACTCACTGCAGTGCATCCCCAGTGGTGCCAGTGCACTCTCTGGACTCACTGCAGTGCATCCCAAGTGGTGCCAATGCACGCTCTGGACTCACTGCACTGCATCCCCAGTGGTGCCAGTGCAGTCTCTGGACTCACTGAAGTACATCTCCAGTGGTGCCAGTGAACTCTCTGGACTCACTGCAGTGCATCCCCAGTGGTGCCAGTGCACTCTCTGGACTCACTGCACTGCATCCCCACTGGTGCCAGTGCACTCTCTGGACTCACTGTACTGCATCACCAGTGGTGCCAGTGCACTCTCTGGACTCACTGCACTGCATCCCCAGTGGTGCCAGTGCACTCTGTGGACTCACTGCAGTGCATCCCCATTGGTGCCAGTGCACTCTCTGGACTCACTGCACTGCATCCCCAGTGGTGCAAGTGCACTCTCTGGACTCACTGCAGTGCATCCCAAGTGGTGCCAATGCACTCTCTGGACTCACTGCAGTGCATCCCCAGTGGTGCCAGTACACTCTCTGGACTCACTGCACTGCATCCCCAGTGGTGCCAGTGCAGTCTCTGCACTCACTGAAGTGCATCTCCAGTGGTGCCAGTGAACTCTCTGGACTCACTGCAGTGCATACCCAGTGGTGCCAGTGCACTCTCTGGACTCACTGCACTGCATCCCCAGTGGTGCCAGTGCACTCTCTGGACTCACTGCACTGCATCTCCAATGGTGCCAGTGCACTCTCTGGACTCACTGCACTGCATCCCCAGTGGTGTCAGTGCACTCTCTGGACTCACTGCACTGCATCCCCAGGGGTGCAAGTGCACTCTCTGGACTCACTGCAGTGCATCCCAAGTGGTGCCAATGCACTCTCTGGACTGACTGCAGTGCATCCCCAGTGGTGCCAGTACACTCTCTGGACTCACTGCACTGCATCCCCAGTGGTGCCAGTGCACTCTCTGGACTCACTGCAGTGCATCCCCAGTGTTGCCAGTACACTCTCTGGACTCACTGCACTGCATCCCCAGTGGTGCCAGTGCAGTCTCTGCACTCACTGAAGTGCATCTCCAGTGGTGCCAGTGAACTCTCTGGACTCACTGCAGTGCATCCCCAGTGTTGCCAGTACACTCTCTGGACTCACTGCACTGCATCCCCAGTGGTGCCAGTGCAGTCTCTGCACTCACTGAAGTGCATCTCCAGTGGTGCCAGTGAACTCTCTGGACTCACTGCAGTGCATCCCCAGTGGTGCCAGTGCACTCTCTGGACTCACTGCACTGCATCCCCAGTGGTGCCAGTGCACTCTCTGGACTCACTGCACTGCACCCCCAGTGGTGCCAGTGCACTCTCTGGACTCACTGCACTGCATCTCCAATGGTGCCAGTGCACTCTCTGGACTCACTGCACTGCATCCCAAGTGGTGCCAATGCACTCTCTGGACACACTGAAGTGCATCCCCAGTGGTGCCAGTGCACTCTCTGGACTCACTGCACTACTCCAGCCGCGGCAGTCGCTCCAGCCGCGGTAGCCCTCCAGCCTCGGCAGCCGCGGCAGCCGCGGCAGCCGCTCCGTCCGCGGCATACGCGGCAGACTGTCCAACCGCGGCAGCCGCTCCAGCCGCGGAAGCCGCGGCAGCCGCTCCAAACACGGCAGGCGCTCCAACCGCGGCAACCGCTCCAGCCGTGGCAGCCGCTCCACTCGGTAGCGGCTGGAGCGGCTGCCCCGGCTGGAGCTCCTGCCGCGTTTGGAGCGGTTACCGCGGCTGGGGCGGCTGCCGCGGCTGGAGCGGCTGCCGCGGCTGGAGGGGCTAACGCGGCTGGAGAGGCTGACGCGGTTGGAGCGTCTAGAGCGTCTGCCTCGGCTGGAGGGGCTACCGCGGCTGGAGCGGTTGACGCGGCTGGAGCGGAAAACGAGGCTGGAGCGCCACTCTCTGGACTCACTGCACTGCATCACCTGTGGTGCCAGTGCACTCTCTGGACTCACTGCAGTGCATCCCCAGTGGTGCCAGTGCACTCTCTGGACTCACTGCACTGCATCCCCTGTGGTGCCAGTACACTCTCTGGACTCACTGCACTGCATCCCCAGTGGCGCTAGTGCACTCTCTGGACTCACTGCAGTGCATCCCCAGTGGTGCCAGTGCACTCTCTGGACACACTGAAGTGCATTTTCAGTGGTGCCAGTGCACTCTCTGGACTCACTGCACTACATCCCCAGTGGTGCCAGTGCACTCTCTGGACTCACTGCACTGAAGCTCCATTGGTGCCAGTGCACTCTCTGGACTCACTGCAGTGCATCCCCAGTGGTGCCAGTGCACTCTCTGGACTCACTGCACTGCATCCCCAGTGGTGCCATTGCACTCTGTGGACTCACTGCAGTGCATCCCCAGTGGTGCCAGTGCGCTCTCTGGACTCACTGCACTGCATCCCCCGTGGTGCAAGTGCACTCTCTGGACTCACTGGAGTGCATCACCTGTGGTGCCAGTGCACTCTCTGGACTCACTGCACTGCATCCCCAGTGCTGCCAGTGCACTCTCTGGACTCACTGCACTGCATCCCCAGTGGTGCCAGTGCACTCTCTGGACTCACTGAAGTGCATTCTCAGTGGAGCCTGTGCACTCTCTGGACTCACTGCACTGCATCCCCAGTGGTGCCAGTGCACTCTCTGGACTCACTGCACTGCATCCCCAGTGGTGCCAGTGCACTCTCTGGACTCACTGCAGTGCATCCCCAGTGGTGCCAGTGCACTCTCTGGGCTCACTGCAGGGCATCCCCAGTGGTGCCAGTGCACTCTCTGGACTCACTGCACTGCATCCCCAGTGGTGCCAGTGCTATCCCTGGACTCACTGTAGTGCATCCCCAGTGGTGCCAGTGCACTCTCTGGACTCACTGCAGGGCATCCCCAGTGGTGCCAGTGCACTCTCTGGACTCACTGCACTGCATCCCCAGTGGTGACAGTGAAGTCTTTGGACTCACTGCACTCCATCCCCACTGGTGCCTTTGCACTCCCTGGACTCACTGCACTGCTCCAGCCGCGGCAGCCGCTCCAGCCGCGGTAGCCCTCCAGCCGTGGCAGCCGCTCCACTCGGTAGCGGCTGGAGCGGCTGCCGCGGCTGGAGCGGCTGGAGCGGCTGCCGCGACTGGAGCGGCTGCCGCGGTTGGAGCGGCTGCCGCGGCTGGAGCGGCTGGAGCGGATGCCGCGGCTGGAGCGGCTGGAGCGGCTGCCGCGGCTGGAGCGGCTGGCGCGGCTGGAGGAGCTACCGCGGCTGGAGCGGTTAACGCGGCTGGAGCGGATGCCGAGGCTGGAGCGGATGCCGCGGCTGGTGCGCCTGGAGAGGCTGCCGCGGCTGGAGCAGTGCAGTGAGTCCAGAGAGTGCACTGGCACCATTGGGGATGCAGTGCAGTGAGTCCAGAGAGTGCACTGGCACCACTGGGGATGCCCTGCAGTGAGTCCTGAGAGCGCACTGGCACCACTGGGGATGCAGTGCAGTGAGTCCAGAGAGCGCACTGGCACCAGTGGGAATGCGGTGCAGTGAGTCCAGAGAGTGCACTGGCTCCACTGAGAATGCACTTCAGTGAGTCCAGAGAGTGCACTGGCACCACTGTGGATGCAGTGCCGTGAGTCCAGCGAATGCACTGGCACCACTGGGGATACGGTGCCGGGAGTCCAGAGAGTGCACTGACACCACTGGGGTTGCAGTGCAGTGAGTCCACAGAGTGCACTGACACCAGTGGGAATGCGGTGCAGTGAGTCCAGAGAGTGCACTGGCACCACTGGGGATGCACTGCAGTGAGTCCAGAGTGCACTAGCACCACTGGGGATGCAGAGCAGTGAGTCCAGAGAGTGCACTGGCACCACTGAGAATGCATTTCAGTGAGTCCAGAGAGTGCCGTTCCAGCCTCGGTATCCGCTCCAGCCGAGTCAACCCCGCGGTAGGCCCTCCAGCCGCGGCAGACGCTCCAGCCGCGGCAGCCGCTCCAGCCGCTCCAGCCGCGGCAGCCGCTCCAGCCCCTCCAGCCTCGCCAGCCTCTCCATCCGCGGCAGCCGCTCCAGCCGCGGCAGCCGCTCCAGCCGCTCCAACCGCGGCAGCCGCTCCAGCCGCTACCGAGTGGAGCGGCTGCCACGGCTGGAGGGCTACCGCGGCTGGAGCGGCTGCCGCGGCTGGAGCAGTGCAGTGAGTCCAGGGAGTGCAAAGGCACCAGTGGGGATGGAGTGCAGTGAGTCCAAAGACTTCACTGTCACCACTGGGAATGCAGTGCAGTGAGTCCAGGGAGTGCACTTGCACCACTGGGGATGCACTTCAGTCAGTCCAGTGAGTGTACTGGCACCACTGGGGATGCACTGCAGTGAGTCAAGAGAGTGCACTGGCAGGACTGGGGATGCAGTGCAGTGAGTCCAGAGAGTGCACTGGCACCACTGGGGATGCCCTGCAGTGAGTCCTGAGAGCGCACTGGCACCACTGGGGATGCAGTGCAGTGAGTCCAGAGAGCGCACTGGCACCAGTGGGAATGCGGTGCAGTGAGTCCAGAGAGTGCAATGGCACCACTGGGGATGCACTGCAGTGAGTCCAGAGAGTGCACTAGCACCACTGGGGATGCAGAGCAGTGAGTCCAGAGAGTGCACTGGCACCACTGAGAATGCATTTCAGTGAGTCCAGAGAGTGCCGTTCCAGCCTCGGCATCCGCTCCAGCCGAGTCAACCCCGCGGTAGCCCCTCCAGCCGCGGCAGACGCTCCAGCCGCGGCAGCCGCTCCAGCCGCTCCAGCCGCGGCAGCCGCTCCAGCCGCTACCGAGTGGAGCGGCTGCCACGGCTGGAGGGCTACCGCGGCTGGAGCGGCTGCCGCGGCTGGAGCAGTGCAGTGAGTCCAGGGAGTGCAAAGGCACCAGTGGGGATGGAGTGCAGTGAGTCCAAAGACTTCAATGTCACCACTGGGAATGCACTTCAGTCAGTCCAGTGAGTGTACTGGCACCACTGGGGATGCACAGCAGTGAGTCCAGAGAGTGCATTGGCACCACTGGGGATGCAGTGCAGTGAGTCCAGAGAGTGCACTGGCACCATTGGAGATGCAGTGCAGTGAGTCCAGAGAGTGCACTGGCACCACTGGGGATGCAGTGCAGTGAGTCCAGAGAGTGCACTGGCACCAGTGGGGATGCAGTGCAGAGTGTCCAGAGAGTGCACTGGCACCACTGGGATGCACTGCAGTGAGTCCAGAGAGTGCTCTGGCACCACTGGAGATGCACTTCAGTGAGTGCAGAGACTGCACTGGCACCACTGGGGATGCAGTGCAGTGAGTCCAGTGAGTGTACTGGCACCACTGGGGATGCACTGCAGTGAGTCCAGAGAGTGCATTGGCACCACTTGGGATGCACTGCAGTGAGTCCAGAGAGTGCACTGGCACCACTGGGGATGCAGTGCAGTGAGTCCAGAGAGTGCACTGGCTCCACTGAGAATGCACTTCAGTGAGTCCAGAGAGTGCACTGGCACCACTGTGGATGCAGTGCCGTGAGTCCAGCGAATGCACTGGCACCACTGGGGATACGGTGCCGGGAGTCCAGAGAGTGCACTGACACCACTGGGGATGCAGTGCAGTGAGTCCACAGAGTGCACTGACACCAGTGGGAATGCGGTGCAGTGAGTCCAGAGAGTGCACTGGCACCACTGGGGATGCACTGCAGTGAGTCCAGAGTGCACTAGCACCACTGGGGATGCAGAGCAGTGAGTCCAGAGAGTGCACTGGCACCACTGAGAATGCATTTCAGTGAGTCCAGAGAGTGCCGTTCCAGCCTCGGTATCCGCTCCAGCCGAGTCAACCCCGCGGTAGGCCCTCCAGCCGCGGCAGACGCTCCAGCCGCGGCAGCCGCTCCAGCCGCTCCAGCCGCGGCAGCCGCTCCAGCCCCTCCAGCCTCGCCAGCCTCTCCATCCGCGGCAGCCGCTCCAGCCGCGGCAGCCGCTCCAGCCGCTCCAACCGCGGCAGCCGCTCCAGCCGCTACCGAGTGGAGCGGCTGCCACGGCTGGAGGGCTACCGCGGCTGGAGCGGCTGCCGCGGCTGGAGCAGTGCAGTGAGTCCAGGGAGTGCAAAGGCACCAGTGGGGATGGAGTGCAGTGAGTCCAAAGACTTCACTGTCACCACTGGGAATGCAGTGCAGTGAGTCCAGGGAGTGCACTTGCACCACTGGGGATGCAGTGCAGTGACTCCAGTGAGTGCACTGACACCACTGGGGATGCACTTCAGTCAGTCCAGTGAGTGTACTGGCACCACTGGGGATGCACTGCAGTGAGTCAAGAGAGTGCACTGGCAGGACTGGGGATGCAGTGCAGTGAGTCCAGAGAGTGCACTGGCACCACTGGGGATGCCCTGCAGTGAGTCCTGAGAGCGCACTGGCACCACTGGGGATGCAGTGCAGTGAGTCCAGAGAGCGCACTGGCACCAGTGGGAATGCGGTGCAGTGAGTCCAGAGAGTGCAATGGCACCACTGGGGATGCACTGCAGTGAGTCCAGAGAGTGCACTAGCACCACTGGGGATGCAGAGCACTGAGTCCAGAGAGTGCACTGGCACCACTGAGAATGCATTTCAGTGAGTCCAGAGAGTGCCGTTCCAGCCTCGGCATCCGCTCCAGCCGAGTCAACCCCGCGGTAGCCCCTCCAGCCGCGGCAGACGCTCCAGCCGCGGCAGCCGCTCCAGCCGCTCCAGCCGCGGCAGCCGCTCCAGCCCCTCCAGCCGCGCCAGCCTCTCCATCCGCGGCAGCCGCTCCAGCCGCGGCAGCCGCTCCAGCCGCTCCAGCCGCGGCAGCCGCTCCAGCCGCTACCGAGTGGAGCGGCTGCCACGGCTGGAGGGCTACCGCGGCTGGAGCGGCTGCCGCGGCTGGAGCAGTGCAGTGAGTCCAGGGAGTGCAAAGGCACCAGTGGGGATGGAGTGCAGTGAGTCCAAAGACTTCAATGTCACCACTGGGAATGCACTTCAGTCAGTCCAGTGAGTGTACTGGCACCACTGGGGATGCACAGCAGTGAGTCCAGAGAGTGCATTGGCACCACTGGGGATGCAGTGCAGTGAGTCCAGAGAGTGCACTGGCACCATTGGAGATGCAGTGCAGTGAGTCCAGAGAGTGCACTGGCACCACTGGGGATGCAGTGCAGTGAGTCCAGAGAGTGCACTGGCACCAGTGGGGATGCAGTGCAGAGTGTCCAGAGAGTGCACTGGCACCACTGGGATGCACTGCAGTGAGTCCAGAGAGTGCTCTGGCACCACTGGAGATGCACTTCAGTGAGTGCAGAGACTGCACTGGCACCACTGGGGATGCAGTGCAGTGAGTCCAGTGAGTGTACTGGCACCACTGGGGATGCACTGCAGTGAGTCCAGAGAGTGCATTGGCACCACTTGGGATGCACTGCAGTGAGTCCAGAGAGTGCACTGGCACCACTGGGGATGCAGTGCCGTGAGTCCAGCGAATGCACTGGCACCACTGGGGATACGGTGCCGGGAGTCCAGAGAGTGCACTGACACCACTGGGGATGCAGTGCAGTGAGTCCACAGAGTGCACTGACACCAGTGGGAATGCGGTGCAGTGAGTCCAGAGAGTGCACTGGCACCACTGGGGATGCACTGCAGTGAGTCCAGAGTGCACTAGCACCACTGGGGATGCAGAGCAGTGAGTCCAGAGAGTGCACTGGCACCACTGAGAATGCATTTCAGTGAGTCCAGAGAGTGCCGTTCCAGCCTCGGTATCCGCTCCAGCCGAGTCAACCCCGCGGTAGGCCCTCCAGCCGCGGCAGACGCTCCAGCCGCGGCAGCCGCTCCAGCCGCTCCAGCCGCGGCAGCCGCTCCAGCCCCTCCAGCCTCGCCAGCCTCTCCATCCGCGGCAGCCGCTCCAGCCGCGGCAGCCGCTCCAGCCGCTCCAACCGCGGCAGCCGCTCCAGCCGCTACCGAGTGGAGCGGCTGCCACGGCTGGAGGGCTACCGCGGCTGGAGCGGCTGCCGCGGCTGCAGCAGTGCAGTGAGTCCAGGGAGTGCAAAGGCACCAGTGGGGATGGAGTGCAGTGAGTCCAAAGACTTCACTGTCACCACTGGGAATGCAGTGCAGTGAGTCCAGGGAGTGCACTTGCACCACTGGGGATGCAGTGCAGTGACTCCAGTGAGTGCACTGACACCACTGGGGATGCACTTCAGTCAGTCCAGTGAGTGTACTGGCACCACTGGGGATGCACTGCAGTGAGTCAAGAGAGTGCACTGGCAGGACTGGGGATGCAGTGCAGTGAGTCCAGAGAGTGCACTGGCACCACTGGGGATGCCCTGCAGTGAGTCCTGAGAGCGCACTGGCACCACTGGGGATGCAGTGCAGTGAGTCCAGAGAGCGCACTGGCACCAGTGGGAATGCGGTGCAGTGAGTCCAGAGAGTGCAATGGCACCACTGGGGATGCACTGCAGTGAGTCCAGAGAGTGCACTAGCACCACTGGGGATGCAGAGCAGTGAGTCCAGAGAGTGCACTGGCACCACTGAGAATGCATTTCAGTGAGTCCAGAGAGTGCCGTTCCAGCCTCGGCATCCGCTCCAGCCGAGTCAACCCCGCGGTAGCCCCTCCAGCCGCGGCAGACGCTCCAGCCGCGGCAGCCGCTCCAGCCGCTCCAGCCGCGGCAGCCGCTCCAGCCCCTCCAGCCGCGCCAGCCTCTCCATCCGCGGCAGCCGCTCCAGCCGCGGCAGCCGCTCCAGCCGCTCCAGCCGCGGCAGCCGCTCCAGCCGCTACCGAGTGGAGCGGCTGCCACGGCTGGAGGGCTACCGCGGCTGGAGCGGCTGCCGCGGCTGGAGCAGTGCAGTGAGTCCAGGGAGTGCAAAGGCACCAGTGGGGATGGAGTGCAGTGAGTCCAAAGACTTCAATGTCACCACTGGGAATGCACTTCAGTCAGTCCAGTGAGTGTACTGGCACCACTGGGGATGCACAGCAGTGAGTCCAGAGAGTGCATTGGCACCACTGGGGATGCAGTGCAGTGAGTCCAGAGAGTGCACTGGCACCATTGGAGATGCAGTGCAGTGAGTCCAGAGAGTGCACTGGCACCACTGGGGATGCAGTGCAGTGAGTCCAGAGAGTGCACTGGCACCAGTGGGGATGCAGTGCAGAGTGTCCAGAGAGTGCACTGGCACCACTGGGATGCACTGCAGTGAGTCCAGAGAGTGCTCTGGCACCACTGGAGATGCACTTCAGTGAGTGCAGAGACTGCACTGGCACCACTGGGGATGCAGTGCAGTGAGTCCAGTGAGTGTACTGGCACCACTGGGGATGCACTGCAGTGAGTCCAGAGAGTGCATTGGCACCACTTGGGATGCACTGCAGTGAGTCCAGAGAGTGCACTGGCACCACTGGGGATGCAGTGCAGTGAGTCCAGAGAGTGCACTGGCTCCACTGAGAATGCACTTCAGTGAGTCCAGAGAGTGCACTGGCACCACTGTGGATGCAGTGCCGTGAGTCCAGCGAATGCACTGGCACCACTGGGGATACGGTGCCGGGAGTCCAGAGAGTGCACTGACACCACTGGGGTTGCAGTGCAGTGAGTCCACAGAGTGCACTGACACCAGTGGGAATGCGGTGCAGTGAGTCCAGAGAGTGCACTGGCACCACTGGGGATGCACTGCAGTGAGTCCAGAGTGCACTAGCACCACTGGGGATGCAGAGCAGTGAGTCCAGAGAGTGCACTGGCACCACTGAGAATGCATTTCAGTGAGTCCAGAGAGTGCCGTTCCAGCCTCGGTATCCGCTCCAGCCGAGTCAACCCCGCGGTAGGCCCTCCAGCCGCGGCAGACGCTCCAGCCGCGGCAGCCGCTCCAGCCGCTCCAGCCGCGGCAGCCGCTCCAGCCCCTCCAGCCTCGCCAGCCTCTCCATCCGCGGCAGCCGCTCCAGCCGCGGCAGCCGCTCCAGCCGCTCCAACCGCGGCAGCCGCTCCAGCCGCTACCGAGTGGAGCGGCTGCCACGGCTGGAGGGCTACCGCGGCTGGAGCGGCTGCCGCGGCTGGAGCAGTGCAGTGAGTCCAGGGAGTGCAAAGGCACCAGTGGGGATGGAGTGCAGTGAGTCCAAAGACTTCACTGTCACCACTGGGAATGCAGTGCAGTGAGTCCAGGGAGTGCACTTGCACCACTGGGGATGCACTTCAGTCAGTCCAGTGAGTGTACTGGCACCACTGGGGATGCACTGCAGTGAGTCAAGAGAGTGCACTGGCAGGACTGGGGATGCAGTGCAGTGAGTCCAGAGAGTGCACTGGCACCACTGGGGATGCCCTGCAGTGAGTCCTGAGAGCGCACTGGCACCACTGGGGATGCAGTGCAGTGAGTCCAGAGAGCGCACTGGCACCAGTGGGAATGCGGTGCAGTGAGTCCAGAGAGTGCAATGGCACCACTGGGGATGCACTGCAGTGAGTCCAGAGAGTGCACTAGCACCACTGGGGATGCAGAGCAGTGAGTCCAGAGAGTGCACTGGCACCACTGAGAATGCATTTCAGTGAGTCCAGAGAGTGCCGTTCCAGCCTCGGCATCCGCTCCAGCCGAGTCAACCCCGCGGTAGCCCCTCCAGCCGCGGCAGACGCTCCAGCCGCGGCAGCCGCTCCAGCCGCTCCAGCCGCGGCAGCCGCTCCAGCCCCTCCAGCCGCGCCAGCCTCTCCAGCCGCGGCAGCCGCTCCAGCCGCGGTAGCCCTCCAGCCGTGGCAGCCGCTCCACTCGGTAGCGGCTGGAGCGGCTGCCGCGGCTGGAGCGGCTGGAGCGGCTGCCGCGACTGGAGCGGCTGCCGCGGTTGGAGCGGCTGCCGCGGCTGGAGCGGCTGGAGCGGATGCCGCGGCTGGAGCGGCTGGAGCGGCTGCCGCGGCTGGAGCGGCTGGCGCGGCTGGAGGAGCTACCGCGGCTGGAGCGGTTAACGCGGCTGGAGCGGATGCCGAGGCTGGAGCGGATGCCGCGGCTGGTGCGCCTGGAGAGGCTGCCGCGGCTGGAGCAGTGCAGTGAGTCCAGAGAGTGCACTGGCACCATTGGGGATGCAGTGCAGTGAGTCCAGAGAGTGCACTGGCAGGACTGGGGATGCAGTGCAGTGAGTCCAGAGAGTGCACTGGCACCACTGAGGATGCAATGCAGTGAGTCCAGAGAGTGCACTGGCACCACTGGGCATGCAGTGCTGTGAGTCCAGAGAGTGCACTGGCACCACTGGGGATGCACTTCAGTCAGTCCAGTGAGTGTACTGGCACCACTGGGGATGCACTGCAGTGAGTCAAGAGAGTGCACTGGCAGGACTGGGGATGCAGTGCAGTGAGTCCAGAGAGTGCACTGGCACCACTGGGGATGCCCTGCAGTGAGTCCTGAGAGCGCACTGGCACCACTGGGGATGCAGTGCAGTGAGTCCAGAGAGAGCACTGGCACCAGTGGGAATGCGGTGCAGTGAGTCCAGAGAGTGCAATGGCACCACTGGGGATGCACTGCAGTGAGTCCAGAGAGTGCACTAGCACCACTGGGGATGCAGAGCAGTGAGTCCAGAGAGTGCACTGGCACCACTGAGAATGCATTTCAGTGAGTCCAGAGAGTGCCGTTCCAGCCTCGGCATCCGCTCCAGCCGAGTCAACCCCGCGGTAGCCCCTCCAGCCGCGGCAGACGCTCCAGCCGCGGCAGCCGCTCCAGCCGCTCCAGCCGCGGCAGCCGCTCCAGCCCCTCCAGCCGCGCCAGCCTCTCCATCCGCGGCAGCCGCTCCAGCCGCGGCAGCCGCTCCAGCCGCGGCAGCCGCTCCAGCCGCTACCGAGTGGAGCGGCTGCCACGGCTGGAGGGCTACCGCGGCTGTAGCGGCTGCCGCGGCTGGAGCAGTGCAGTGAGTCCAGGGAGTGCAAAGGCACCAGTGGGGATGGAGTGCAGTGAGTCCAAAGACTTCAATGTCACCACTGGGAATGCACTTCAGTCAGTCCAGTGAGTGTACTGGCACCACTGGGGATGCACAGCAGTGAGTCCAGAGAGTGCATTGGCACCACTGGGGATGCAGTGCAGTGAGTCCAGAGAGTGCACTGGCACCATTGGAGATGCAGTGCAGTGAGTCCAGAGAGTGCACTGGCACCACTGGGGATGCAGTGCAGTGAGTCCAGAGAGTGCACTGGCACCAGTGGGGATGCAGTGCAGAGTGTCCAGAGAGTGCACTGGCACCACAGGTGATGCACTGCAGTGAGTCCAGAGAGTGCTCTGGCACCACTGGAGATGCACTTCAGTGAGTGCAGAGACTGCACTGGCACCACTGGGGATGCAGTGCAGTGAGTCCAGTGAGTGTACTGGCACCACTGGGGATGCACTGCAGTGAGTCCAGAGAGTGCATTGGCACCACTTGGGATGCACTGCAGTGAGTCCAGAGAGTGCACTGGCACCACTGGGGATGCAGTGCAGTGAGTCCAGAGAGTGCACTGGCTCCACTGAGAATGCACTTCAGTGAGTCCAGAGAGTGCACTGGCACCACTGTGGATGCAGTGCCGTGAGTCCAGCGAATGCACTGGCACCACTGGGGATACGGTGCCGGGAGTCCAGAGAGTGCACTGACACCACTGGGGATGCAGTGCAGTGAGTCCACAGAGTGCACTGACACCAGTGGGAATGCGGTGCAGTGAGTCCAGAGAGTGCACTGGCACCACTGGGGATGCACTGCAGTGAGTCCAGAGTGCACTAGCACCACTGGGGATGCAGAGCAGTGAGTCCAGAGAGTGCACTGGCACCACTGAGAATGCATTTCAGTGAGTCCAGAGAGTGCCGTTCCAGCCTCGGTATCCGCTCCAGCCGAGTCAACCCCGCGGTAGGCCCTCCAGCCGCGGCAGACGCTCCAGCCGCGGCAGCCGCTCCAGCCGCTCCAGCCGCGGCAGCCGCTCCAGCCCCTCCAGCCTCGCCAGCCTCTCCATCCGCGGCAGCCGCTCCAGCCGCGGCAGCCGCTCCAGCCGCTCCAACCGCGGCAGCCGCTCCAGCCGCTACCGAGTGGAGCGGCTGCCACGGCTGGAGGGCTACCGCGGCTGGAGCGGCTGCCGCGGCTGGAGCAGTGCAGTGAGTCCAGGGAGTGCAAAGGCACCAGTGGGGATGGAGTGCAGTGAGTCCAAAGACTTCACTGTCACCACTGGGAATGCAGTGCAGTGAGTCCAGGGAGTGCACTTGCACCACTGGGGATGCAGTGCAGTGACTCCAGTGAGTGCACTGACACCACTGGGGATGCACTTCAGTCAGTCCAGTGAGTGTACTGGCACCACTGGGGATGCACTGCAGTGAGTCAAGAGAGTGCACTGGCAGGACTGGGGATGCAGTGCAGTGAGTCCAGAGAGTGCACTGGCACCACTGGGGATGCCCTGCAGTGAGTCCTGAGAGCGCACTGGCACCACTGGGGATGCAGTGCAGTGAGTCCAGAGAGCGCACTGGCACCAGTGGGAATGCGGTGCAGTGAGTCCAGAGAGTGCAATGGCACCACTGGGGATGCACTGCAGTGAGTCCAGAGAGTGCACTAGCACCACTGGGGATGCAGAGCAGTGAGTCCAGAGAGTGCACTGGCACCACTGAGAATGCATTTCAGTGAGTCCAGAGAGTGCCGTTCCAGCCTCGGCATCCGCTCCAGCCGAGTCAACCCCGCGGTAGCCCCTCCAGCCGCGGCAGACGCTCCAGCCGCGGCAGCCGCTCCAGCCGCTCCAGCCGCGGCAGCCGCTCCAGCCCCTCCAGCCGCGCCAGCCTCTCCATCCGCGGCAGCCGCTCCAGCCGCGGCAGCCGCTCCAGCCGCTCCAGCCGCGGCAGCCGCTCCAGCCGCTACCGAGTGGAGCGGCTGCCACGGCTGGAGGGCTACCGCGGCTGGAGCGGCTGCCGCGGCTGGAGCAGTGCAGTGAGTCCAGGGAGTGCAAAGGCACCAGTGGGGATGGAGTGCAGTGAGTCCAAAGACTTCAATGTCACCACTGGGAATGCACTTCAGTCAGTCCAGTGAGTGTACTGGCACCACTGGGGATGCACAGCAGTGAGTCCAGAGAGTGCATTGGCACCACTGGGGATGCAGTGCAGTGAGTCCAGAGAGTGCACTGGCACCATTGGAGATGCAGTGCAGTGAGTCCAGAGAGTGCACTGGCACCACTGGGGATGCAGTGCAGTGAGTCCAGAGAGTGCACTGGCACCAGTGGGGATGCAGTGCAGAGTGTCCAGAGAGTGCACTGGCACCACTGGGATGCACTGCAGTGAGTCCAGAGAGTGCTCTGGCACCACTGGAGATGCACTTCAGTGAGTGCAGAGACTGCACTGGCACCACTGGGGATGCAGTGCAGTGAGTCCAGTGAGTGTACTGGCACCACTGGGGATGCACTGCAGTGAGTCCAGAGAGTGCATTGGCACCACTTGGGATGCACTGCAGTGAGTCCAGAGAGTGCACTGGCACCACTGGGGATGCAGTGCAGTGAGTCCAGAGAGTGCACTGGCTCCACTGAGAATGCACTTCAGTGAGTCCAGAGAGTGCACTGGCACCACTGTGGATGCAGTGCCGTGAGTCCAGCGAATGCACTGGCACCACTGGGGATACGGTGCCGGGAGTCCAGAGAGTGCACTGACACCACTGGGGATGCAGTGCAGTGAGTCCACAGAGTGCACTGACACCAGTGGGAATGCGGTGCAGTGAGTCCAGAGAGTGCACTGGCACCACTGGGGATGCACTGCAGTGAGTCCAGAGTGCACTAGCACCACTGGGGATGCAGAGCAGTGAGTCCAGAGAGTGCACTGGCACCACTGAGAATGCATTTCAGTGAGTCCAGAGAGTGCCGTTCCAGCCTCGGTATCCGCTCCAGCCGAGTCATCCCCGCGGTAGGCCCTCCAGCCGCGGCAGACGCTCCAGCCGCGGCAGCCGCTCCAGCCGCTCCAGCCGCGGCAGCCGCTCCAGCCCCTCCAGCCTCGCCAGCCTCTCCATCCGCGGCAGCCGCTCCAGCCGCGGCAGCCGCTCCAGCCGCTCCAACCGCGGCAGCCGCTCCAGCCGCTACCGAGTGGAGCGGCTGCCACGGCTGGAGGGCTACCGCGGCTGGAGCGGCTGCCGCGGCTGGAGCAGTGCAGTGAGTCCAGGGAGTGCAAAGGCACCAGTGGGGATGGAGTGCAGTGAGTCCAAAGACTTCACTGTCACCACTGGGAATGCAGTGCAGTGAGTCCAGGGAGTGCACTTGCACCACTGGGGATGCAGTGCAGTGACTCCAGTGAGTGCACTGACACCACTGGGGATGCACTTCAGTCAGTCCAGTGAGTGTACTGGCACCACTGGGGATGCACTGCAGTGAGTCAAGAGAGTGCACTGGCAGGACTGGGGATGCAGTGCAGTGAGTCCAGAGAGTGCACTGGCACCACTGGGGATGCCCTGCAGTGAGTCCTGAGAGCGCACTGGCACCACTGGGGATGCAGTGCAGTGAGTCCAGAGAGCGCACTGGCACCAGTGGGAATGCGGTGCAGTGAGTCCAGAGAGTGCAATGGCACCACTGGGGATGCACTGCAGTGAGTCCAGAGAGTGCACTAGCACCACTGGGGATGCAGAGCAGTGAGTCCAGAGAGTGCTCTGGCACCACTGAGAATGCATTTCAGTGAGTCCAGAGAGTGCCGTTCCAGCCTCGGCATCCGCTCCAGCCGAGTCAACCCCGCGGTAGCCCCTCCAGCCGCGGCAGACGCTCCAGCCGCGGCAGCCGCTCCAGCCGCTCCAGCCGCGGCAGCCGCTCCAGCCCCTCCAGCCGCGCCAGCCTCTCCATCCGCGGCAGCCGCTCCAGCCGCGGCAGCCGCTCCAGCCGCTCCAGCCGCGGCAGCCGCTCCAGCCGCTACCGAGTGGAGCGGCTGCCACGGCTGGAGGGCTACCGCGGCTGGAGCGGCTGCCGCGGCTGGAGCAGTGCAGTGAGTCCAGGGAGTGCAAAGGCACCAGTGGGGATGGAGTGCAGTGAGTCCAAAGACTTCAATGTCACCACTGGGAATGCACTTCAGTCAGTCCAGTGAGTGTACTGGCACCACTGGGGATGCACAGCAGTGAGTCCAGAGAGTGCATTGGCACCACTGGGGATGCAGTGCAGTGAGTCCAGAGAGTGCACTGGCACCATTGGAGATGCAGTGCAGTGAGTCCAGAGAGTGCACTGGCACCACTGGGGATGCAGTGCAGTGAGTCCAGAGAGTGCACTGGCACCACTGGGATGCACTGCAGTGAGTCCAGAGAGTGCTCTGGCACCACTGGAGATGCACTTCAGTGAGTGCAGAGACTGCACTGGCACCACTGGGGATGCAGTGCAGTGAGTCCAGTGAGTGTACTGGCACCACTGGGGATGCACTGCAGTGAGTCCAGAGAGTGCATTGGCACCACTTGGGATGCACTGCAGTGAGTCCAGAGAGTGCACTGGCACCACTGGGGATGCAGTGCAGTGAGTCCAGAGAGTGCACTGGCTCCACTGAGAATGCACTTCAGTGAGTCCAGAGAGTGCACTGGCACCACTGTGGATGCAGTGCCGTGAGTCCAGCGAATGCACTGGCACCACTGGGGATACGGTGCCGGGAGTCCAGAGAGTGCACTGACACCACTGGGGATGCAGTGCAGTGAGTCCACAGAGTGCACTGACACCAGTGGGAATGCGGTGCAGTGAGTCCAGAGAGTGCACTGGCACCACTGGGGATGCACTGCAGTGAGTCCAGAGTGCACTAGCACCACTGGGGATGCAGAGCAGTGAGTCCAGAGAGTGCACTGGCACCACTGAGAATGCATTTCAGTGAGTCCAGAGAGTGCCGTTCCAGCCTCGGTATCCGCTCCAGCCGAGTCAACCCCGCGGTAGGCCCTCCAGCCGCGGCAGACGCTCCAGCCGCGGCAGCCGCTCCAGCCGCTCCAGCCGCGGCAGCCGCTCCAGCCCCTCCAGCCTCGCCAGCCTCTCCATCCGCGGCAGCCGCTCCAGCCGCGGCAGCCGCTCCAGCCGCTCCAACCGCGGCAGCCGCTCCAGCCGCTACCGAGTGGAGCGGCTGCCACGGCTGGAGGGCTACCGCGGCTGGAGCGGCTGCCGCGGCTGGAGCAGTGCAGTGAGTCCAGGGAGTGCAAAGGCACCAGTGGGGATGGAGTGCAGTGAGTCCAAAGACTTCACTGTCACCACTGGGAATGCAGTGCAGTGAGTCCAGGGAGTGCACTTGCACCACTGGGGATGCAGTGCAGTGACTCCAGTGAGTGCACTGACACCACTGGGGATGCACTTCAGTC
The DNA here is from genome assembly GCF_964034855.1 of Anser brachyrhynchus. Taxonomy (NCBI): domain Eukaryota; kingdom Metazoa; phylum Chordata; class Aves; order Anseriformes; family Anatidae; genus Anser; species Anser brachyrhynchus. The sequence goes on along the minus strand of NW_027663944.1, from coordinate 200,129 downwards.
AGTCCAGTGAGTGTACTGGCACCACTGGGGATGCACTGCAGTGAGTCAAGAGAGTGCACTGGCAGGACTGGGGATGCAGTGCAGTGAGTCCAGAGAGTGCACTGGCACCACTGGGGATGCAGTGCAGTGAGTCCAGAGAGTGCACTGGCACCACTGAGAATGCATTTCAGTGAGTCCAGAGAGTGCCGTTCCAGCCTCGGCATCCGCTCCAGCCGAGTCAACCCCGCGGTAGCCCCTCCAGCCGCGGCAGACGCTCCAGCCGCGGCAGCCGCTCCAGCCGCTCCAGCCGCGGCAGCCGCTCCAGCCCCTCCAGCCGCGCCAGCCTCTCCAGCCGCGGCAGCCGCTCCAGCCGCGGTAGCCCTCCAGCCGTGGCAGCCGCTCCACTCGGTAGCGGCTGGAGCGGCTGCCGCGGCTGGAGCGGCTGGAGCGGCTGCCGCGACTGGAGCGGCTGCCGCGGTTGGAGCGGCTGCCGCGGCTGGAGCGGCTGGAGCGGATGCCGCGGCTGGAGCGGCTGGAGCGGCTGCCGCGGCTGGAGCGGCTGGCGCGGCTGGAGGAGCTACCGCGGCTGGAGCGGTTAACGCGGCTGGAGCGGATGCCGAGGCTGGAGCGGATGCCGCGGCTGGTGCGCCTGGAGAGGCTGCCGCGGCTGGAGCAGTGCAGTGAGTCCAGAGAGTGCACTGGCACCATTGGGGATGCAGTGCAGTGAGTCCAGAGAGTGCACTGGCAGGACTGGGGATGCAGTGCAGTGAGTCCAGAGAGTGCACTGGCACCACTGAGGATGCAATGCAGTGAGTCCAGAGAGTGCACTGGCACCACTGGGCATGCAGTGCTGTGAGTCCAGAGAGTGCACTGGCACCACTGGGGATGCACTTCAGTCAGTCCAGTGAGTGTACTGGCACCACTGGGGATGCACTGCAGTGAGTCAAGAGAGTGCACTGGCAGGACTGGGGATGCAGTGCAGTGAGTCCAGAGAGTGCACTGGCACCACTGGGGATGCCCTGCAGTGAGTCTTGAGAGCGCACTGGCACCACTGGGGATGCAGTGCAGTGAGTCCAGAGAGCGCACTGGCACCAGTGGGAATGCGGTGCAGTGAGTCCAGAGAGTGCAATGGCACCACTGGGGATGCACTGCAGTGAGTCCAGAGAGTGCACTAGCACCACTGGGGATGCAGAGCAGTGAGTCCAGAGAGTGCACTGGCACCACTGAGAATGCATTTCAGTGAGTCCAGAGAGTGCCGTTCCAGCCTCGGCATCCGCTCCAGCCGAGTCAACCCCGCGGTAGCCCCTCCAGCCGCGGCAGACGCTCCAGCCGCGGCAGCCGCTCCAGCCGCTCCAGCCGCGGCAGCCGCTCCAGCCCCTCCAGCCGCGCCAGCCTCTCCATCCGCGGCAGCCGCTCCAGCCGCGGCAGCCGCTCCAGCCGCGGCAGCCGCTCCAGCCGCTACCGAGTGGAGCGGCTGCCACGGCTGGAGGGCTACCGCGGCTGGAGCGGCTGCCGCGGCTGGAGCAGTGCAGTGAGTCCAGGGAGTGCAAAGGCACCAGTGGGGATGGAGTGCAGTGAGTCCAAAGACTTCAATGTCACCACTGGGAATGCACTTCAGTCAGTCCAGTGAGTGTACTGGCACCACTGGGGATGCACAGCAGTGAGTCCAGAGAGTGCATTGGCACCACTGGGGATGCAGTGCAGTGAGTCCAGAGAGTGCACTGGCACCATTGGAGATGCAGTGCAGTGAGTCCAGAGAGTGCACTGGCACCACTGGGGATGCAGTGCAGTGAGTCCAGAGAGTGCACTGGCACCAGTGGGGATGCAGTGCAGAGTGTCCAGAGAGTGCACTGGCACCACAGGTGATGCACTGCAGTGAGTCCAGAGAGTGCTCTGGCACCACTGGAGATGCACTTCAGTGAGTGCAGAGACTGCACTGGCACCACTGGGGATGCAGTGCAGTGAGTCCAGTGAGTGTACTGGCACCACTGGGGATGCACTGCAGTGAGTCCAGAGAGTGCATTGGCACCACTTGGGATGCACTGCAGTGAGTCCAGAGAGTGCACTGGCACCACTGGGGATGCAGTGCAGTGAGTCCAGAGAGTGCACTGGCTCCACTGAGAATGCACTTCAGTGAGTCCAGAGAGTGCACTGGCACCACTGTGGATGCAGTGCCGTGAGTCCAGCGAATGCACTGGCACCACTGGGGATACGGTGCCGGGAGTCCAGAGAGTGCACTGACACCACTGGGGATGCAGTGCAGTGAGTCCACAGAGTGCACTGACACCAGTGGGAATGCGGTGCAGTGAGTCCAGAGAGTGCACTGGCACCACTGGGGATGCACTGCAGTGAGTCCAGAGTGCACTAGCACCACTGGGGATGCAGAGCAGTGAGTCCAGAGAGTGCACTGGCACCACTGAGAATGCATTTCAGTGAGTCCAGAGAGTGCCGTTCCAGCCTCGGCATCCGCTCCAGCCGAGTCAACCCCGCGGTAGGCCCTCCAGCCGCGGCAGACGCTCCAGCCGCGGCAGCCGCTCCAGCCGCTCCAGCCGCGGCAGCCGCTCCAGCCCCTCCAGCCTCGCCAGCCTCTCCATCCGCGGCAGCCGCTCCAGCCGCGGCAGCCGCTCCAGCCGCTCCAACCGCGGCAGCCGCTCCAGCCGCTACCGAGTGGAGCGGCTGCCACGGCTGGAGGGCTACCGCGGCTGGAGCGGCTGCCGCGGCTGGAGCAGTGCAGTGAGTCCAGGGAGTGCAAAGGCACCAGTGGGGATGGAGTGCAGTGAGTCCAAAGACTTCACTGTCACCACTGGGAATGCAGTGCAGTGAGTCCAGGGAGTGCACTTGCACCACTGGGGATGCAGTGCAGTGACTCCAGTGAGTGCACTGACACCACTGGGGATGCACTTCAGTCAGTCCAGTGAGTGTACTGGCACCACTGGGGATGCACTGCAGTGAGTCAAGAGAGTGCACTGGCAGGACTGGGGATGCAGTGCAGTGAGTCCAGAGAGTGCACTGGCACCACTGGGGATGCCCTGCAGTGAGTCCTGAGAGTGCACTGGCACCACTGAGAATGCATTTCAGTGAGTCCAGAGAGTGCCGTTCCAGCCTCGGCATCCGCTCCAGCCGAGTCAACCCCGCGGTAGCCCCTCCAGCCGCGGCAGACGCTCCAGCCGCGGCAGCCGCTCCAGCCGCTCCAGCCGCGGCAGCCGCTCCAGCCCCTCCAGCCGCGCCAGCCTCTCCAGCCGCGGCAGCCGCTCCAGCCGCGGTAGCCCTCCAGCCGTGGCAGCCGCTCCACTCGGTAGCGGCTGGAGCGGCTGCCGCGGCTGGAGCGGCTGGAGCGGCTGCCGCGACTGGAGCGGCTGCCGCGGTTGGAGCGGCTGCCGCGGCTGGAGCGGCTGGAGCGGATGCCGCGGCTGGAGCGGCTGGAGCGGCTGCCGCGGCTGGAGCGGCTGGCGCGGCTGGAGGAGCTACCGCGGCTGGAGCGGTTAACGCGGCTGGAGCGGATGCCGAGGCTGGAGCGGATGCCGCGGCTGGTGCGCCTGGAGAGGCTGCCGCGGCTGGAGCAGTGCAGTGAGTCCAGAGAGTGCACTGGCACCAGTGGGGATGCAGTGCAGTGAGTCCAGAGAGTGCACTGGCAGGACTGGGGATGCAGTGCAGTGAGTCCAGAGAGTGCACTGGCACCACTGAGGATGCAATGCAGTGAGTCCAGAGAGTGCACTGGCACCACTGGGCATGCAGTGCTGTGAGTCCAGAGAGTGCACTGGCACCACTGGGGATGCACTTCAGTCAGTCCAGTGAGTGTACTGGCACCACTGGGGATGCACTGCAGTGAGTCAAGAGAGTGCACTGGCAGGACTGGGGATGCAGTGCAGTGAGTCCAGAGAGTGCACTGGCACCACTGGGGATGCCCTGCAGTGAGTCCTGAGAGCGCACTGGCACCACTGGGGATGCAGTGCAGTGAGTCCAGAGAGCGCACTGGCACCAGTGGGAATGCGGTGCAGTGAGTCCAGAGAGTGCAATGGCACCACTGGGGATGCACTGCAGTGAGTCCAGAGAGTGCACTAGCACCACTGGGGATGCAGAGCAGTGAGTCCAGAGAGTGCACTGGCACCACTGAGAATGCATTTCAGTGAGTCCAGAGAGTGCCGTTCCAGCCTCGGCATCCGCTCCAGCCGAGTCAACCCCGCGGTAGCCCCTCCAGCCGCGGCAGACGCTCCAGCCGCGGCAGCCGCTCCAGCCGCTCCAGCCGCGGCAGCCGCTCCAGCCCCTCCAGCCGCGCCAGCCTCTCCATCCGCGGCAGCCGCTCCAGCCGCGGCAGCCGCTCCAGCCGCGGCAGCCGCTCCAGCCGCTACCGAGTGGAGCGGCTGCCACGGCTGGAGGGCTACCGCGGCTGGAGCGGCTGCCGCGGCTGGAGCAGTGCAGTGAGTCCAGGGAGTGCAAAGGCACCAGTGGGGATGGAGTGCAGTGAGTCCAAAGACTTCAATGTCACCACTGGGAATGCACTTCAGTCAGTCCAGTGAGTGTACTGGCACCACTGGGGATGCACAGCAGTGAGTCCAGAGAGTGCATTGGCACCACTGGGGATGCAGTGCAGTGAGTCCAGAGAGTGCACTGGCACCATTGGAGATGCAGTGCAGTGAGTCCAGAGAGTGCACTGGCACCACTGGGGATGCAGTGCAGTGAGTCCAGAGAGTGCACTGGCACCAGTGGGGATGCAGTGCAGAGTGTCCAGAGAGTGCACTGGCACCACTGGGATGCACTGCAGTGAGTCCAGAGAGTGCTCTGGCACCACTGGGGATGCACTTCAGTGAGTGCAGAGACTGCACTGGCACCACTGGGGATGCAGTGCAGTGAGTCCAGTGAGTGTACTGGCACCACTGGGGATGCACTGCAGTGAGTCCAGAGAGTGCATTGGCACCACTTGGGATGCACTGCAGTGAGTCCAGAGAGTGCACTGACACCACTGGGGATGCAGTGCAGTGAGTCCACAGAGTGCACTGACACCAGTGGGAATGCGGTGCAGTGAGTCCAGAGAGTGCACTGGCACCACTGGGGATGCACTGCAGTGAGTCCAGAGTGCACTAGCACCACTGGGGATGCAGAGCAGTGAGTCCAGAGAGTGCACTGGCACCACTGAGAATGCATTTCAGTGAGTCCAGAGAGTGCCGTTCCAGCCTCGGTATCCGCTCCAGCCGAGTCAACCCCGCGGTAGGCCCTCCAGCCGCGGCAGACGCTCCAGCCGCGGTAGCCGCTCCAGCCGCTCCAGCCGCGGCAGCCGCTCCAGCCCCTCCAGCCTCGCCAGCCTCTCCATCCGCGGCAGCCGCTCCAGCCGCGGCAGCCGCTCCAGCCGCTCCAACCGCGGCAGCCGCTCCAGCCGCTACCGAGTGGAGCGGCTGCCACGGCTGGAGGGCTACCGCGGCTGGAGCGGCTGCCGCGGCTGGAGCAGTGCAGTGAGTCCAGGGAGTGCAAAGGCACCAGTGGGGATGGAGTGCAGTGAGTCCAAAGACTTCACTGTCACCACTGGGAATGCAGTGCAGTGAGTCCAGGGAGTGCACTTGCACCACTGGGGATGCAGTGCAGTGACTCCAGTGAGTGCACTGACACCACTGGGGATGCACTTCAGTCAGTCCAGTGAGTGTACTGGCACCACTGGGGATGCACTGCAGTGAGTCAAGAGAGTGCACTGGCAGGACTGGGGATGCAGTGCAGTGAGTCCAGAGAGTGCACTGGCACCACTGGGGATGCCCTGCAGTGAGTCCTGAGAGCGCACTGGCACCACTGGGGATGCAGTGCAGTGAGTCCAGAGAGCGCACTGGCACCAGTGGGAATGCGGTGCAGTGAGTCCAGAGAGTGCAATGGCACCACTGGGGATGCACTGCAGTGAGTCCAGAGAGTGCACTAGCACCACTGGGGATGCAGAGCAGTGAGTCCAGAGAGTGCACTGGCACCACTGAGAATGCATTTCAGTGAGTCCAGAGAGTGCCGTTCCAGCCTCGGCATCCGCTCCAGCCGAGTCAACCCCGCGGTAGCCCCTCCAGCCGCGGCAGACGCTCCAGCCGCGGCAGCCGCTCCAGCCGCTCCAGCCGCGGCAGCCGCTCCAGCCCCTCCAGCCGCGCCAGCCTCTCCATCCGCGGCAGCCGCTCCAGCCGCGGCAGCCGCTCCAGCCGCTCCAACCGCGGCAGCCGCTCCAGCCGCGGCAGCCGCTCCAGCCGCTCCAGCCGCGGCAGCCGCTCCAGCCGCTACCGAGTGGAGCGGCTGCCACGGCTGGAGGGCTACCGCGGCTGGAGCGGCTGCCGCGGCTGGAGCAGTGCAGTGAGTCCAGGGAGTGCAAAGGCACCAGTGGGGATGGAGTGCAGTGAGTCCAAAGACTTCAATGTCACCACTGGGAATGCACTTCAGTCAGTCCAGTGAGTGTACTGGCACCACTGGGGATGCACAGCAGTGAGTCCAGAGAGTGCATTGGCACCACTGGGGATGCAGTGCAGTGAGTCCAGAGAGTGCACTGGCACCATTGGAGATGCAGTGCAGTGAGTCCAGAGAGTGCACTGGCACCACTGGGGATGCAGTGCAGTGAGTCCAGAGAGTGCACTGGCACCAGTGGGGATGCAGTGCAGAGTGTCCAGAGAGTGCACTGGCACCACTGGGATGCACTGCAGTGAGTCCAGAGAGTGCTCTGGCACCACTGGAGATGCACTTCAGTGAGTGCAGAGACTGCACTGGCACCACTGGGGATGCAGTGCAGTGAGTCCAGTGAGTGTACTGGCACCACTGGGGATGCACTGCAGTGAGTCCAGAGAGTGCATTGGCACCACTTGGGATGCACTGCAGTGAGTCCAGAGAGTGCACTGGCACCACTGGGGATGCAGTGCAGTGAGTCCAGAGAGTGCACTGGCTCCACTGAGAATGCACTTCAGTGAGTCCAGAGAGTGCACTGGCACCACTGTGGATGCAGTGCCGTGAGTCCAGCGAATGCACTGGCACCACTGGGGATACGGTGCCGGGAGTCCAGAGAGTGCACTGACACCACTGGGGATGCAGTGCAGTGAGTCCACAGAGTGCACTGACACCAGTGGGAATGCGGTGCAGTGAGTCCAGAGAGTGCACTGGCACCACTGGGGATGCACTGCAGTGAGTCCAGAGTGCACTAGCACCACTGGGGATGCAGAGCAGTGAGTCCAGAGAGTGCACTGGCACCACTGAGAATGCATTTCAGTGAGTCCAGAGAGTGCCGTTCCAGCCTCGGTATCCGCTCCAGCCGAGTCAACCCCGCGGTAGGCCCTCCAGCCGCGGCAGACGCTCCAGCCGCGGCAGCCGCTCCAGCCGCTCCAGCCGCGGCAGCCGCTCCAGCCCCTCCAGCCTCGCCAGCCTCTCCATCCGCGGCAGCCGCTCCAGCCGCGGCAGCCGCTCCAGCCGCTCCAACCGCGGCAGCCGCTCCAGCCGCTACCGAGTGGAGCGGCTGCCACGGCTGGAGGGCTACCGCGGCTGGAGCGGCTGCCGCGGCTGGAGCAGTGCAGTGAGTCCAGGGAGTGCAAAGGCACCAGTGGGGATGGAGTGCAGTGAGTCCAAAGACTTCACTGTCACCACTGGGAATGCAGTGCAGTGAGTCCAGGGAGTGCACTTGCACCACTGGGGATGCAGTGCAGTGACTCCAGTGAGTGCACTGACACCACTGGGGATGCACTTCAGTCAGTCCAGTGAGTGTACTGGCACCACTGGGGATGCACTGCAGTGAGTCAAGAGAGTGCACTGGCAGGACTGGGGATGCAGTGCAGTGAGTCCAGAGAGTGCACTGGCACCACTGGGGATGCCCTGCAGTGAGTCCTGAGAGCGCACTGGCACCACTGGGGATGCAGTGCAGTGAGTCCAGAGAGCGCACTGGCACCAGTGGGAATGCGGTGCAGTGAGTCCAGAGAGTGCAATGGCACCACTGGGGATGCACTGCAGTGAGTCCAGAGAGTGCACTAGCACCACTGGGGATGCAGAGCACTGAGTCCAGAGAGTGCACTGGCACCACTGAGAATGCATTTCAGTGAGTCCAGAGAGTGCCGTTCCAGCCTCGGCATCCGCTCCAGCCGAGTCAACCCCGCGGTAGCCCCTCCAGCCGCGGCAGACGCTCCAGCCGCGGCAGCCGCTCCAGCCGCTCCATCCGCGGCAGCCGCTCCAGCCGCGGCAGCCGCTCCAGCCGCTCCAGCCGCGGCAGCCGCTCCAGCCGCTACCGAGTGGAGCGGCTGCCACGGCTGGAGGGCTACCGCGGCTGGAGCGGCTGCCGCGGCTGGAGCAGTGCAGTGAGTCCAGGGAGTGCAAAGGCACCAGTGGGGATGGAGTGCAGTGAGTCCAAAGACTTCAATGTCACCACTGGGAATGCACTTCAGTCAGTCCAGTGAGTGTACTGGCACCACTGGGGATGCACAGCAGTGAGTCCAGAGAGTGCATTGGCACCACTGGGGATGCAGTGCAGTGAGTCCAGAGAGTGCACTGGCACCATTGGAGATGCAGTGCAGTGAGTCCAGAGAGTGCACTGGCACCACTGGGGATGCAGTGCAGTGAGTCCAGAGAGTGCACTGGCACCAGTGGGGATGCAGTGCAGAGTGTCCAGAGAGTGCACTGGCACCACTGGGATGCACTGCAGTGAGTCCAGAGAGTGCTCTGGCACCACTGGAGATGCACTTCAGTGAGTGCAGAGACTGCACTGGCACCACTGGGGATGCAGTGCAGTGAGTCCAGTGAGTGTACTGGCACCACTGGGGATGCACTGCAGTGAGTCCAGAGAGTGCATTGGCACCACTTGGGATGCACTGCAGTGAGTCCAGAGAGTGCACTGGCACCACTGGGGATGCAGTGCCGTGAGTCCAGCGAATGCACTGGCACCACTGGGGATACGGTGCCGGGAGTCCAGAGAGTGCACTGACACCACTGGGGATGCAGTGCAGTGAGTCCACAGAGTGCACTGACACCAGTGGGAATGCGGTGCAGTGAGTCCAGAGAGTGCACTGGCACCACTGGGGATGCACTGCAGTGAGTCCAGAGTGCACTAGCACCACTGGGGATGCAGAGCAGTGAGTCCAGAGAGTGCACTGGCACCACTGAGAATGCATTTCAGTGAGTCCAGAGAGTGCCGTTCCAGCCTCGGTATCCGCTCCAGCCGAGTCAACCCCGCGGTAGGCCCTCCAGCCGCGGCAGACGCTCCAGCCGCGGCAGCCGCTCCAGCCGCTCCAGCCGCGGCAGCCGCTCCAGCCCCTCCAGCCTCGCCAGCCTCTCCATCCGCGGCAGCCGCTCCAGCCGCGGCAGCCGCTCCAGCCGCTCCAACCGCGGCAGCCGCTCCAGCCGCTACCGAGTGGAGCGGCTGCCACGGCTGGAGGGCTACCGCGGCTGGAGCGGCTGCCGCGGCTGGAGCAGTGCAGTGAGTCCAGGGAGTGCAAAGGCACCAGTGGGGATGGAGTGCAGTGAGTCCAAAGACTTCACTGTCACCACTGGGAATGCAGTGCAGTGAGTCCAGGGAGTGCACTTGCACCACTGGGGATGCAGTGCAGTGACTCCAGTGAGTGCACTGACACCACTGGGGATGCACTTCAGTCAGTCCAGTGAGTGTACTGGCACCACTGGGGATGCACTGCAGTGAGTCAAGAGAGTGCACTGGCAGGACTGGGGATGCAGTGCAGTGAGTCCAGAGAGTGCACTGGCACCACTGGGGATGCCCTGCAGTGAGTCCTGAGAGCGCACTGGCACCACTGGGGATGCAGTGCAGTGAGTCCAGAGAGCGCACTGGCACCAGTGGGAATGCGGTGCAGTGAGTCCAGAGAGTGCAATGGCACCACTGGGGATGCACTGCAGTGAGTCCAGAGAGTGCACTAGCACCACTGGGGATGCAGAGCAGTGAGTCCAGAGAGTGCACTGGCACCACTGAGAATGCATTTCAGTGAGTCCAGAGAGTGCCGTTCCAGCCTCGGCATCCGCTCCAGCCGAGTCAACCCCGCGGTAGGCCCTCCAGCCGCGGCAGACGCTCCAGCCGCGGCAGCCGCTCCAGCCGCTCCAGCCGCGGCAGCCGCTCCAGCCCCTCCAGCCGCGCCAGCCTCTCCATCCGCGGCAGCCGCTCCAGCCGCGGCAGCCGCTCCAGCCGCTCCAGCCGCGGCAGCCGCTCCAGCCGCTACCGAGTGGAGCGGCTGCCACGGCTGGAGGGCTACCGCGGCTGGAGCGGCTGCCGCGGCTGGAGCAGTGCAGTGAGTCCAGGGAGTGCAAAGGCACCAGTGGGGATGGAGTGCAGTGAGTCCAAAGACTTCAATGTCACCACTGGGAATGCACTTCAGTCAGTCCAGTGAGTGTACTGGCACCACTGGGGATGCACAGCAGTGAGTCCAGAGAGTGCATTGGCACCACTGGGGATGCAGTGCAGTGAGTCCAGAGAGTGCACTGGCACCATTGGAGATGCAGTGCAGTGAGTCCAGAGAGTGCACTGGCACCACTGGGGATGCAGTGCAGTGAGTCCAGAGAGTGCACTGGCACCAGTGGGGATGCAGTGCAGAGTGTCCAGAGAGTGCACTGGCACCACTGGGATGCACTGCAGTGAGTCCAGAGAGTGCTCTGGCACCACTGGAGATGCACTTCAGTGAGTGCAGAGACTGCACTGGCACCACTGGGGATGCAGTGCAGTGAGTCCAGTGAGTGTACTGGCACCACTGGGGATGCACTGCAGTGAGTCCAGAGAGTGCATTGGCACCACTTGGGATGCACTGCAGTGAGTCCAGAGAGTGCACTGGCACCACTGGGGATGCAGTGCAGTGAGTCCAGAGAGTGCACTGGCTCCACTGAGAATGCACTTCAGTGAGTCCAGAGAGTGCACTGGCACCACTGTGGATGCAGTGCCGTGAGTCCAGCGAATGCACTGGCACCACTGGGGATACGGTGCCGGGAGTCCAGAGAGTGCACTGACACCACTGGGGTTGCAGTGCAGTGAGTCCACAGAGTGCACTGACACCAGTGGGAATGCGGTGCAGTGAGTCCAGAGAGTGCACTGGCACCACTGGGGATGCACTGCAGTGAGTCCAGAGTGCACTAGCACCACTGGGGATGCAGAGCAGTGAGTCCAGAGAGTGCACTGGCACCACTGAGAATGCATTTCAGTGAGTCCAGAGAGTGCCGTTCCAGCCTCGGTATCCGCTCCAGCCGAGTCAACCCCGCGGTAGGCCCTCCAGCCGCGGCAGACGCTCCAGCCGCGGCAGCCGCTCCAGCCGCTCCAGCCGCGGCAGCCGCTCCAGCCCCTCCAGCCTCGCCAGCCTCTCCATCCGCGGCAGCCGCTCCAGCCGCGGCAGCCGCTCCAGCCGCTCCAACCGCGGCAGCCGCTCCAGCCGCTACCGAGTGGAGCGGCTGCCACGGCTGGAGGGCTACCGCGGCTGGAGCGGCTGCCGCGGCTGGAGCAGTGCAGTGAGTCCAGGGAGTGCAAAGGCACCAGTGGGGATGGAGTGCAGTGAGTCCAAAGACTTCACTGTCACCACTGGGAATGCAGTGCAGTGAGTCCAGGGAGTGCACTTGCACCACTGGGGATGCACTTCAGTCAGTCCAGTGAGTGTACTGGCACCACTGGGGATGCACTGCAGTGAGTCAAGAGAGTGCACTGGCAGGACTGGGGATGCAGTGCAGTGAGTCCAGAGAGTGCACTGGCACCACTGGGGATGCCCTGCAGTGAGTCCTGAGAGCGCACTGGCACCACTGGGGATGCAGTGCAGTGAGTCCAGAGAGCGCACTGGCACCAGTGGGAATGCGGTGCAGTGAGTCCAGAGAGTGCAATGGCACCACTGGGGATGCACTGCAGTGAGTCCAGAGAGTGCACTAGCACCACTGGGGATGCAGAGCAGTGAGTCCAGAGAGTGCACTGGCACCACTGAGAATGCATTTCAGTGAGTCCAGAGAGTGCCGTTCCAGCCTCGGCATCCGCTCCAGCCGAGTCAACCCCGCGGTAGCCCCTCCAGCCGCGGCAGACGCTCCAGCCGCGGCAGCCGCTCCAGCCGCTCCAGCCGCGGCAGCCGCTCCAGCCCCTCCAGCCGCGCCAGCCTCTCCAGCCGCGGCAGCCGCTCCAGCCGCGGTAGCCCTCCAGCCGTGGCAGCCGCTCCACTCGGTAGCGGCTGGAGCGGCTGCCGCGGCTGGAGCGGCTGGAGCGGCTGCCGCGACTGGAGCGGCTGCCGCGGTTGGAGCGGCTGCCGCGGCTGGAGCGGCTGGAGCGGATGCCGCGGCTGGAGCGGCTGGAGCGGCTGCCGCGGCTGGAGCGGCTGGCGCGGCTGGAGGAGCTACCGCGGCTGGAGCGGTTAACGCGGCTGGAGCGGATGCCGAGGCTGGAGCGGATGCCGCGGCTGGTGCGCCTGGAGAGGCTGCCGCGGCTGGAGCAGTGCAGTGAGTCCAGAGAGTGCACTGGCACCATTGGGGATGCAGTGCAGTGAGTCCAGAGAGTGCACTGGCAGGACTGGGGATGCAGTGCAGTGAGTCCAGAGAGTGCACTGGCACCACTGAGGATGCAATGCAGTGAGTCCAGAGAGTGCACTGGCACCACTGGGCATGCAGTGCTGTGAGTCCAGAGAGTGCACTGGCACCACTGGGGATGCACTTCAGTCAGTCCAGTGAGTGTACTGGCACCACTGGGGATGCACTGCAGTGAGTCAAGAGAGTGCACTGGCAGGACTGGGGATGCAGTGCAGTGAGTCCAGAGAGTGCACTGGCACCACTGGGGATGCCCTGCAGTGAGTCCTGAGAGCGCACTGGCACCACTGGGGATGCAGTGCAGTGAGTCCAGAGAGAGCACTGGCACCAGTGGGAATGCGGTGCAGTGAGTCCAGAGAGTGCAATGGCACCACTGGGGATGCACTGCAGTGAGTCCAGAGAGTGCACTAGCACCACTGGGGATGCAGAGCAGTGAGTCCAGAGAGTGCACTGGCACCACTGAGAATGCATTTCAGTGAGTCCAGAGAGTGCCGTTCCAGCCTCGGCATCCGCTCCAGCCGAGTCAACCCCGCGGTAGCCCCTCCAGCCGCGGCAGACGCTCCAGCCGCGGCAGCCGCTCCAGCCGCTCCAGCCGCGGCAGCCGCTCCAGCCCCTCCAGCCGCGCCAGCCTCTCCATCCGCGGCAGCCGCTCCAGCCGCGGCAGCCGCTCCAGCCGCGGCAGCCGCTCCAGCCGCTACCGAGTGGAGCGGCTGCCACGGCTGGAGGGCTACCGCGGCTGTAGCGGCTGCCGCGGCTGGAGCAGTGCAGTGAGTCCAGGGAGTGCAAAGGCACCAGTGGGGATGGAGTGCAGTGAGTCCAAAGACTTCAATGTCACCACTGGGAATGCACTTCAGTCAGTCCAGTGAGTGTACTGGCACCACTGGGGATGCACAGCAGTGAGTCCAGAGAGTGCATTGGCACCACTGGGGATGCAGTGCAGTGAGTCCAGAGAGTGCACTGGCACCATTGGAGATGCAGTGCAGTGAGTCCAGAGAGTGCACTGGCACCACTGGGGATGCAGTGCAGTGAGTCCAGAGAGTGCACTGGCACCAGTGGGGATGCAGTGCAGAGTGTCCAGAGAGTGCACTGGCACCACAGGTGATGCACTGCAGTGAGTCCAGAGAGTGCTCTGGCACCACTGGAGATGCACTTCAGTGAGTGCAGAGACTGCACTGGCACCACTGGGGATGCAGTGCAGTGAGTCCAGTGAGTGTACTGGCACCACTGGGGATGCACTGCAGTGAGTCCAGAGAGTGCATTGGCACCACTTGGGATGCACTGCAGTGAGTCCAGAGAGTGCACTGGCACCACTGGGGATGCAGTGCAGTGAGTCCAGAGAGTGCACTGGCTCCACTGAGAATGCACTTCAGTGAGTCCAGAGAGTGCACTGGCACCACTGTGGATGCAGTGCCGTGAGTCCAGCGAATGCACTGGCACCACTGGGGATACGGTGCCGGGAGTCCAGAGAGTGCACTGACACCACTGGGGATGCAGTGCAGTGAGTCCACAGAGTGCACTGACACCAGTGGGAATGCGGTGCAGTGAGTCCAGAGAGTGCACTGGCACCACTGGGGATGCACTGCAGTGAGTCCAGAGTGCACTAGCACCACTGGGGATGCAGAGCAGTGAGTCCAGAGAGTGCACTGGCACCACTGAGAATGCATTTCAGTGAGTCCAGAGAGTGCCGTTCCAGCCTCGGTATCCGCTCCAGCCGAGTCAACCCCGCGGTAGGCCCTCCAGCCGCGGCAGACGCTCCAGCCGCGGCAGCCGCTCCAGCCGCTCCAGCCGCGGCAGCCGCTCCAGCCCCTCCAGCCTCGCCAGCCTCTCCATCCGCGGCAGCCGCTCCAGCCGCGGCAGCCGCTCCAGCCGCTCCAACCGCGGCAGCCGCTCCAGCCGCTACCGAGTGGAGCGGCTGCCACGGCTGGAGGGCTACCGCGGCTGGAGCGGCTGCCGCGGCTGGAGCAGTGCAGTGAGTCCAGGGAGTGCAAAGGCACCAGTGGGGATGGAGTGCAGTGAGTCCAAAGACTTCACTGTCACCACTGGGAATGCAGTGCAGTGAGTCCAGGGAGTGCACTTGCACCACTGGGGATGCAGTGCAGTGACTCCAGTGAGTGCACTGACACCACTGGGGATGCACTTCAGTCAGTCCAGTGAGTGTACTGGCACCACTGGGGATGCACTGCAGTGAGTCAAGAGAGTGCACTGGCAGGACTGGGGATGCAGTGCAGTGAGTCCAGAGAGTGCACTGGCACCACTGGGGATGCCCTGCAGTGAGTCCTGAGAGCGCACTGGCACCACTGGGGATGCAGTGCAGTGAGTCCAGAGAGCGCACTGGCACCAGTGGGAATGCGGTGCAGTGAGTCCAGAGAGTGCAATGGCACCACTGGGGATGCACTGCAGTGAGTCCAGAGAGTGCACTAGCACCACTGGGGATGCAGAGCAGTGAGTCCAGAGAGTGCACTGGCACCACTGAGAATGCATTTCAGTGAGTCCAGAGAGTGCCGTTCCAGCCTCGGCATCCGCTCCAGCCGAGTCAACCCCGCGGTAGCCCCTCCAGCCGCGGCAGACGCTCCAGCCGCGGCAGCCGCTCCAGCCGCTCCAGCCGCGGCAGCCGCTCCAGCCCCTCCAGCCGCGCCAGCCTCTCCATCCGCGGCAGCCGCTCCAGCCGCGGCAGCCGCTCCAGCCGCTCCAGCCGCGGCAGCCGCTCCAGCCGCTACCGAGTGGAGCGGCTGCCACGGCTGGAGGGCTACCGCGGCTGGAGCGGCTGCCGCGGCTGGAGCAGTGCAGTGAGTCCAGGGAGTGCAAAGGCACCAGTGGGGATGGAGTGCAGTGAGTCCAAAGACTTCAATGTCACCACTGGGAATGCACTTCAGTCAGTCCAGTGAGTGTACTGGCACCACTGGGGATGCACAGCAGTGAGTCCAGAGAGTGCATTGGCACCACTGGGGATGCAGTGCAGTGAGTCCAGAGAGTGCACTGGCACCATTGGAGATGCAGTGCAGTGAGTCCAGAGAGTGCACTGGCACCACTGGGGATGCAGTGCAGTGAGTCCAGAGAGTGCACTGGCACCACTGGGATGCACTGCAGTGAGTCCAGAGAGTGCTCTGGCACCACTGGAGATGCACTTCAGTGAGTGCAGAGACTGCACTGGCACCACTGGGGATGCAGTGCAGTGAGTCCAGTGAGTGTACTGGCACCACTGGGGATGCACTGCAGTGAGTCCAGAGAGTGCATTGGCACCACTTGGGATGCACTGCAGTGAGTCCAGAGAGTGCACTGGCACCACTGGGGATGCAGTGCAGTGAGTCCAGAGAGTGCACTGGCTCCACTGAGAATGCACTTCAGTGAGTCCAGAGAGTGCACTGGCACCACTGTGGATGCAGTGCCGTGAGTCCAGCGAATGCACTGGCACCACTGGGGATACGGTGCCGGGAGTCCAGAGAGTGCACTGACACCACTGGGGATGCAGTGCAGTGAGTCCACAGAGTGCACTGACACCAGTGGGAATGCGGTGCAGTGAGTCCAGAGAGTGCACTGGCACCACTGGGGATGCACTGCAGTGAGTCCAGAGTGCACTAGCACCACTGGGGATGCAGAGCAGTGAGTCCAGAGAGTGCACTGGCACCACTGAGAATGCATTTCAGTGAGTCCAGAGAGTGCCGTTCCAGCCTCGGTATCCGCTCCAGCCGAGTCAACCCCGCGGTAGGCCCTCCAGCCGCGGCAGACGCTCCAGCCGCGGCAGCCGCTCCAGCCGCTCCAGCCGCGGCAGCCGCTCCAGCCCCTCCAGCCTCGCCAGCCTCTCCATCCGCGGCAGCCGCTCCAGCCGCGGCAGCCGCTCCAGCCGCTCCAACCGCGGCAGCCGCTCCAGCCGCTACCGAGTGGAGCGGCTGCCACGGCTGGAGGGCTACCGCGGCTGGAGCGGCTGCCGCGGCTGGAGCAGTGCAGTGAGTCCAGGGAGTGCAAAGGCACCAGTGGGGATGGAGTGCAGTGAGTCCAAAGACTTCACTGTCACCACTGGGAATGCAGTGCAGTGAGTCCAGGGAGTGCACTTGCACCACTGGGGATGCAGTGCAGTGACTCCAGTGAGTGCACTGACACCACTGGGGATGCACTTCAGTCAGTCCAGTGAGTGTACTGGCACCACTGGGGATGCACTGCAGTGAGTCAAGAGAGTGCACTGGCAGGACTGGGGATGCAGTGCAGTGAGTCCAGAGAGTGCACTGGCACCACTGGGGATGCAGTGCAGTGAGTCCAGAGAGTGCACTGGCACCACTGAGAATGCATTTCAGTGAGTCCAGAGAGTGCCGTTCCAGCCTCGGCATCCGCTCCAGCCGAGTCAACCCCGCGGTAGCCCCTCCAGCCGCGGCAGACGCTCCAGCCGCGGCAGCCGCTCCAGCCGCTCCAGCCGCGGCAGCCGCTCCAGCCCCTCCAGCCGCGCCAGCCTCTCCAGCCGCGGCTGCCGCTCCAGCCGCGGTAGCCCTCCAGCCGTGGCAGCCGCTCCACTCGGTAGCGGCTGGAGCGGCTGCCGCGGCTGGAGCGGCTGGAGCGGCTGCCGCGACTGGAGCGGCTGCCGCGGTTGGAGCGGCTGCCGCGGCTGGAGCGGCTGGAGCGGATGCCGCGGCTGGAGCGGCTGGAGCGGCTGCCGCGGCTGGAGCGGCTGGCGCGGCTGGAGGAGCTACCGCGGCTGGAGCGGTTAACGCGGCTGGAGCGGATGCCGAGGCTGGAGCGGATGCCGCGGCTGGTGCGCCTGGAGAGGCTGCCGCGGCTGGAGCAGTGCAGTGAGTCCAGAGAGTGCACTGGCACCATTGGGGATGCAGTGCAGTGAGTCCAGAGAGTGCACTGGCAGGACTGGGGATGCAGTGCAGTGAGTCCAGAGAGTGCACTGGCACCACTGAGGATGCAATGCAGTGAGTCCAGAGAGTGCACTGGCACCACTGGGCATGCAGTGCTGTGAGTCCAGAGAGTGCACTGGCACCACTGGGGATGCACTTCAGTCAGTCCAGTGAGTGTACTGGCACCACTGGGGATGCACTGCAGTGAGTCAAGAGAGTGCACTGGCAGGACTGGGGATGCAGTGCAGTGAGTCCAGAGAGTGCACTGGCACCACTGGGGATGCCCTGCAGTGAGTCCTGAGAGCGCACTGGCACCACTGGGGATGCAGTGCAGTGAGTCCAGAGAGCGCACTGGCACCAGTGGGAATGCGGTGCAGTGAGTCCAGAGAGTGCAATGGCACCACTGGGGATGCACTGCAGTGAGTCCAGAGAGTGCACTAGCACCACTGGGGATGCAGAGCAGTGAGTCCAGAGAGTGCACTGGCACCACTGAGAATGCATTTCAGTGAGTCCAGAGAGTGCCGTTCCAGCCTCGGCATCCGCTCCAGCCGAGTCAACCCCGCGGTAGCCCCTCCAGCCGCGGCAGACGCTCCAGCCGCGGCAGCCGCTCCAGCCGCTCCAGCCGCGGCAGCCGCTCCAGCCCCTCCAGCCGCGCCAGCCTCTCCATCCGCGGCAGCCGCTCCAGCCGCGGCAGCCGCTCCAGCCGCGGCAGCCGCTCCAGCCGCTACCGAGTGGAGCGGCTGCCACGGCTGGAGGGCTACCGCGGCTGGAGCGGCTGCCGCGGCTGGAGCAGTGCAGTGAGTCCAGGGAGTGCAAAGGCACCAGTGGGGATGGAGTGCAGTGAGTCCAAAGACTTCAATGTCACCACTGGGAATGCACTTCAGTCAGTCCAGTGAGTGTACTGGCACCACTGGGGATGCACAGCAGTGAGTCCAGAGAGTGCATTGGCACCACTGGGGATGCAGTGCAGTGAGTCCAGAGAGTGCACTGGCACCATTGGAGATGCAGTGCAGTGAGTCCAGAGAGTGCACTGGCACCACTGGGGATGCAGTGCAGTGAGTCCAGAGAGTGCACTGGCACCAGTGGGGATGCAGTGCAGAGTGTCCAGAGAGTGCACTGGCACCACAGGTGATGCACTGCAGTGAGTCCAGAGAGTGCTCTGGCACCACTGGAGATGCACTTCAGTGAGTGCAGAGACTGCACTGGCACCACTGGGGATGCAGTGCAGTGAGTCCAGTGAGTGTACTGGCACCACTGGGGATGCACTGCAGTGAGTCCAGAGAGTGCATTGGCACCACTTGGGATGCACTGCAGTGAGTCCAGAGAGTGCACTGGCACCACTGGGGATGCAGTGCAGTGAGTCCAGAGAGTGCACTGGCTCCACTGAGAATGCACTTCAGTGAGTCCAGAGAGTGCACTGGCACCACTGTGGATGCAGTGCCGTGAGTCCAGCGAATGCACTGGCACCACTGGGGATACGGTGCCGGGAGTCCAGAGAGTGCACTGACACCACTGGGGATGCAGTGCAGTGAGTCCACAGAGTGCACTGACACCAGTGGGAATGCGGTGCAGTGAGTCCAGAGAGTGCACTGGCACCACTGGGGATGCACTGCAGTGAGTCCAGAGTGCACTAGCACCACTGGGGATGCAGAGCAGTGAGTCCAGAGAGTGCACTGGCACCACTGAGAATGCATTTCAGTGAGTCCAGAGAGTGCCGTTCCAGCCTCGGCATCCGCTCCAGCCGAGTCAACCCCGCGGTAGGCCCTCCAGCCGCGGCAGACGCTCCAGCCGCGGCAGCCGCTCCAGCCGCTCCAGCCGCGGCAGCCGCTCCAGCCCCTCCAGCCTCGCCAGCCTCTCCATCCGCGGCAGCCGCTCCAGCCGCGGCAGCCGCTCCAGCCGCTCCAACCGCGGCAGCCGCTCCAGCCGCTACCGAGTGGAGCGGCTGCCACGGCTGGAGGGCTACCGCGGCTGGAGCGGCTGCCGCGGCTGGAGCAGTGCAGTGAGTCCAGGGAGTGCAAAGGCACCAGTGGGGATGGAGTGCAGTGAGTCCAAAGACTTCACTGTCACCACTGGGAATGCAGTGCAGTGAGTCCAGGGAGTGCACTTGCACCACTGGGGATGCAGTGCAGTGACTCCAGTGAGTGCACTGACACCACTGGGGATGCACTTCAGTCAGTCCAGTGAGTGTACTGGCACCACTGGGGATGCACTGCAGTGAGTCAAGAGAGTGCACTGGCAGGACTGGGGATGCAGTGCAGTGAGTCCAGAGAGTGCACTGGCACCACTGGGGATGCCCTGCAGTGAGTCCTGAGAGTGCACTGGCACCACTGAGAATGCATTTCAGTGAGTCCAGAGAGTGCCGTTCCAGCCTCGGCATCCGCTCCAACCGAGTCAACCCCGCGGTAGCCCCTCCAGCCGCGGCAGACGCTCCAGCCGCGGCAGCCGCTCCAGCCGCTCCAGCCGCGGCAGCCGCTCCAGCCCCTCCAGCCGCGCCAGCCTCTCCAGCCGCGGCAGCCGCTCCAGCCGCGGTAGCCCTCCAGCCGTGGCAGCCGCTCCACTCGGTAGCGGCTGGAGCGGCTGCCGCGGCTGGAGCGGCTGGAGCGGCTGCCGCGACTGGAGCGGCTGCCGCGGTTGGAGCGGCTGCCGCGGCTGGAGCGGCTGGAGCGGCTGCCGCGGCTGGAGCGGCTGGCGCGGCTGGAGGAGCTACCGCGGCTGGAGCGGTTAACGCGGCTGGAGCGGATGCCGAGGCTGGAGCGGATGCCGCGGCTGGTGCGCCTGGAGAGGCTGCCGCGGCTGGAGCAGTGCAGTGAGTCCACAGAGTGCACTGGCACCAGTGGGAATGCGGTGCAGTGAGTCCAGAGAGTGCACTGGCAGGACTGGGGATGCAGTGCAGTGAGTCCAGAGAGTGCACTGGCACCACTGAGGATGCAATGCAGTGAGTCCAGAGAGTGCACTGGCACCACTGGGCATGCAGTGCTGTGAGTCCAGAGAGTGCACTGGCACCACTGGGGATGCACTTCAGTCAGTCCAGTGAGTGTACTGGCACCACTGGGGATGCACTGCAGTGAGTCAAGAGAGTGCACTGGCAGGACTGGGGATGCAGTGCAGTGAGTCCAGAGAGTGCACTGGCACCACTGGGGATGCCCTGCAGTGAGTCCTGAGAGCCACTGGCACCACTGGGGATGCAGTGCAGTGAGTCCAGAGAGCGCACTGGCACCAGTGGGAATGCGGTGCAGTGAGTCCAGAGAGTGCAATGGCACCACTGGGGATGCACTGCAGTGAGTCCAGAGAGTGCACTAGCACCACTGGGGATGCAGAGCAGTGAGTCCAGAGAGTGCACTGGCACCACTGAGAATGCATTTCAGTGAGTCCAGAGAGTGCCGTTCCAGCCTCGGCATCCGCTCCAGCCGAGTCAACCCCGCGGTAGCCCCTCCAGCCGCGGCAGACGCTCCAGCCGCGGCAGCCGCTCCAGCCGCTCCAGCCGCGGCAGCCGCTCCAGCCCCTCCAGCCGCGCCAGCCTCTCCATCCGCGGCAGCCGCTCCAGCCGCGGCAGCCGCTCCAGCCGCGGCAGCCGCTCCAGCCGCTACCGAGTGGAGCGGCTGCCACGGCTGGAGGGCTACCGCGGCTGGAGCGGCTGCCGCGGCTGGAGCAGTGCAGTGAGTCCAGGGAGTGCAAAGGCACCAGTGGGGATGGAGTGCAGTGAGTCCAAAGACTTCAATGTCACCACTGGGAATGCACTTCAGTCAGTCCAGTGAGTGTACTGGCACCACTGGGGATGCACAGCAGTGAGTCCAGAGAGTGCATTGGCACCACTGGGGATGCAGTGCAGTGAGTCCAGAGAGTGCACTGGCACCATTGGAGATGCAGTGCAGTGAGTCCAGAGAGTGCACTGGCACCACTGGGGATGCAGTGCAGTGAGTCCAGAGAGTGCACTGGCACCAGTGGGGATGCAGTGCAGAGTGTCCAGAGAGTGCACTGGCACCACAGGTGATGCACTGCAGTGAGTCCAGAGAGTGCTCTGGCACCACTGGAGATGCACTTCAGTGAGTGCAGAGACTGCACTGGCACCACTGGGGATGCAGTGCAGTGAGTCCAGTGAGTGTACTGGCACCACTGGGGATGCACTGCAGTGAGTCCAGAGAGTGCATTGGCACCACTTGGGATGCACTGCAGTGAGTCCAGAGAGTGCACTGGCACCACTGGGGATGCAGTGCAGTGAGTCCAGAGAGTGCACTGGCTCCACTGAGAATGCACTTCAGTGAGTCCAGAGAGTGCACTGGCACCACTGTGGATGCAGTGCCGTGAGTCCAGCGAATGCACTGGCACCACTGGGGATACGGTGCCGGGAGTCCAGAGAGTGCACTGGCACCACTGGGGATGCACTGCAGTGAGTCCAGAGTGCACTAGCACCACTGGGGATGCAGAGCAGTGAGTCCAGAGAGTGCACTGGCACCACTGAGAATGCATTTCAGTGAGTCCAGAGAGTGCCGTTCCAGCCTCGGCATCCGCTCCAGCCGAGTCAACCCCGCGGTAGGCCCTCCAGCCGCGGCAGACGCTCCAGCCGCGGCAGCCGCTCCAGCCGCTCCAGCCGCGGCAGCCGCTCCAGCCCCTCCAGCCTCGCCAGCCTCTCCATCCGCGGCAGCCGCTCCAGCCGCGGCAGCCGCTCCAGCCGCTCCAACCGCGGCAGCCGCTCCAGCCGCTACCGAGTGGAGCGGCTGCCACGGCTGGAGGGCTACCGCGGCTGGAGCGGCTGCCGCGGCTGGAGCAGTGCAGTGAGTCCAGGGAGTGCAAAGGCACCAGTGGGGATGGAGTGCAGTGAGTCCAAAGACTTCACTGTCACCACTGGGAATGCAGTGCAGTGAGTCCAGGGAGTGCACTTGCACCACTGGGGATGCAGTGCAGTGACTCCAGTGAGTGCACTGACACCACTGGGGATGCACTTCAGTCAGTCCAGTGAGTGTACTGGCACCACTGGGGATGCACTGCAGTGAGTCAAGAGAGTGCACTGGCAGGACTGGGGATGCAGTGCAGTGAGTCCAGAGAGTGCACTGGCACCACTGGGGATGCCCTGCAGTGAGTCCTGAGAGTGCACTGGCACCACTGAGAATGCATTTCAGTGAGTCCAGAGAGTGCCGTTCCAGCCTCGGCATCCGCTCCAGCCGAGTCAACCCCGCGGTAGCCCCTCCAGCCGCGGCAGACGCTCCAGCCGCGGCAGCCGCTCCAGCCGCTCCAGCCGCGGCAGCCGCTCCAGCCCCTCCAGCCGCGCCAGCCTCTCCAGCCGCGGCAGCCGCTCCAGCCGCGGTAGCCCTCCAGCCGTGGCAGCCGCTCCACTCGGTAGCGGCTGGAGCGGCTGCCGCGGCTGGAGCGGCTGGAGCGGCTGCCGCGACTGGAGCGGCTGCCGCGGTTGGAGCGGCTGCCGCGGCTGGAGCGGCTGGAGCGGATGCCGCGGCTGGAGCGGCTGGAGCGGCTGCCGCGGCTGGAGCGGCTGGCGCGGCTGGAGGAGCTACCGCGGCTGGAGCGGTTAACGCGGCTGGAGCGGATGCCGAGGCTGGAGCGGATGCCGCGGCTGGTGCGCCTGGAGAGGCTGCCGCGGCTGGAGCAGTGCAGTGAGTCCAGAGAGTGCACTGGCACCATTGGGGATGCAGTGCAGTGAGTCCAGAGAGTGCACTGGCAGGACTGGGGATGCAGTGCAGTGAGTCCAGAGAGTGCACTGGCACCACTGAGGATGCAATGCAGTGAGTCCAGAGAGTGCACTGGCACCACTGGGCATGCAGTGCTGTGAGTCCAGAGAGTGCACTGGCACCACTGGGGATGCACTTCAGTCAGTCCAGTGAGTGTACTGGCACCACTGGGGATGCACTGCAGTGAGTCAAGAGAGTGCACTGGCAGGACTGGGGATGCAGTGCAGTGAGTCCAGAGAGTGCACTGGCACCACTGGGGATGCCCTGCAGTGAGTCCTGAGAGCGCACTGGCACCACTGGGGATGCAGTGCAGTGAGTCCAGAGAGCGCACTGGCACCAGTGGGAATGCGGTGCAGTGAGTCCAGAGAGTGCAATGGCACCACTGGGGATGCAGTGCAGTGAGTCCAGAGAGTGCACTGGCACCACTGGGGATGCAGAGCAGTGAGTCCAGAGAGTGCACTGGCACCACTGAGAATGCATTTCAGTGAGTCCAGAGAGTGCCGTTCCAGCCTCGGCATCCGCTCCAGCCGAGTCAACCCCGCGGTAGCCCCTCCAGCCGCGGCAGACGCTCCAGCCGCGGCAGCCGCTCCAGCCGCTCCAGCCGCGGCAGCCGCTCCAGCCCCTCCAGCCGCGCCAGCCTCTCCATCCGCGGCAGCCGCTCCAGCCGCGGCAGCCGCTCCAGCCGCGGCAGCCGCTCCAGCCGCTACCGAGTGGAGCGGCTGCCACGGCTGGAGGGCTACCGCGGCTGGAGCGGCTGCCGCGGCTGGAGCAGTGCAGTGAGTCCAGGGAGTGCAAAGGCACCAGTGGGGATGGAGTGCAGTGAGTCCAAAGACTTCAATGTCACCACTGGGAATGCACTTCAGTCAGTCCAGTGAGTGTACTGGCACCACTGGGGATGCACAGCAGTGAGTCCAGAGAGTGCATTGGCACCACTGGGGATGCAGTGCAGTGAGTCCAGAGAGTGCACTGGCACCATTGGAGATGCAGTGCAGTGAGTCCAGAGAGTGCACTGGCACCACTGGGGATGCAGTGCAGTGAGTCCAGAGAGTGCACTGGCACCAGTGGGGATGCAGTGCAGAGTGTCCAGAGAGTGCACTGGCACCACTGGGATGCACTGCAGTGAGTCCAGAGAGTGCTCTGGCACCACTGGAGATGCACTTCAGTGAGTGCAGAGACTGCACTGGCACCACTGGGGATGCAGTGCAGTGAGTCCAGTGAGTGTACTGGCACCACTGGGGATGCACTGCAGTGAGTCCAGAGAGTGCATTGGCACCACTTGGGATGCACTGCAGTGAGTCCAGAGAGTGCACTGGCACCACTGGGGATGCAGTGCAGTGAGTCCAGAGAGTGCACTGGCTCCACTGAGAATGCACTTCAGTGAGTCCAGAGAGTGCACTGGCACCACTGTGGATGCAGTGCCGTGAGTCCAGCGAATGCACTGGCACCACTGGGGATACGGTGCCGGGAGTCCAGAGAGTGCACTGACACCACTGGGGATGCAGTGCAGTGAGTCCACAGAGTGCACTGACACCAGTGGGAATGCGGTGCAGTGAGTCCAGAGAGTGCACTGGCACCACTGGGGATGCACTGCAGTGAGTCCAGAGTGCACTAGCACCACTGGGGATGCAGAGCAGTGAGTCCAGAGAGTGCACTGGCACCACTGAGAATGCATTTCAGTGAGTCCAGAGAGTGCCGTTCCAGCCTCGGTATCCGCTCCAGCCGAGTCAACCCCGCGGTAGGCCCTCCAGCCGCGGCAGACGCTCCAGCCGCGGCAGCCGCTCCAGCCGCTCCAGCCGCGGCAGCCGCTCCAGCCCCTCCAGCCTCGCCAGCCTCTCCATCCGCGGCAGCCGCTCCAGCCGCGGCAGCCGCTCCAGCCGCTCCAACCGCGGCAGCCGCTCCAGCCGCTACCGAGTGGAGCGGCTGCCACGGCTGGAGGGCTACCGCGGCTGGAGCGGCTGCCGCGGCTGGAGCAGTGCAGTGAGTCCAGGGAGTGCAAAGGCACCAGTGGGGATGGAGTGCAGTGAGTCCAAAGACTTCACTGTCACCACTGGGAATGCAGTGCAGTGAGTCCAGGGAGTGCACTTGCACCACTGGGGATGCAGTGCAGTGACTCCAGTGAGTGCACTGACACCACTGGGGATGCACTTCAGTCAGTCCAGTGAGTGTACTGGCACCACTGGGGATGCACTGCAGTGAGTCAAGAGAGTGCACTGGCAGGACTGGGGATGCAGTGCAGTGAGTCCAGAGAGTGCACTTGCACCACTGGGGATGCCCTGCAGTGAGTCCTGAGAGCGCACTGGCACCACTGGGGATGCAGTGCAGTGAGTCCAGAGAGCGCACTGGCACCAGTGGGAATGCGGTGCAGTGAGTCCAGAGAGTGCAATGGCACCACTGGGGATGCACTGCAGTGAGTCCAGAGAGTGCACTAGCACCACTGGGGATGCAGAGCAGTGAGTCCAGAGAGTGCACTGGCACCACTGAGAATGCATTTCAGTGAGTCCAGAGAGTGCCGTTCCAGCCTCGGCATCCGCTCCAGCCGAGTCAACCCCGCGGTAGCCCCTCCAGCCGCGGCAGACGCTCCAGCCGCGGCAGCCGCTCCAGCCGCTCCAGCCGCGGCAGCCGCTCCAGCCCCTCCAGCCGCGCCAGCCTCTCCATCCGCGGCAGCCGCTCCAGCCGCGGCAGCCGCTCCAGCCGCTCCAGCCGCGGCAGCCGCTCCAGCCGCTACCGAGTGGAGCGGCTGCCACGGCTGGAGGGCTACCGCGGCTGGAGCGGCTGCCGCGGCTGGAGCAGTGCAGTGAGTCCAGGGAGTGCAAAGGCACCAGTGGGGATGGAGTGCAGTGAGTCCAAAGACTTCAATGTCACCACTGGGAATGCACTTCAGTCAGTCCAGTGAGTGTACTGGCACCACTGGGGATGCACAGCAGTGAGTCCAGAGAGTGCATTGGCACCACTGGGGATGCAGTGCAGTGAGTCCAGAGAGTGCACTGGCACCATTGGAGATGCAGTGCAGTGAGTCCAGAGAGTGCACTGGCACCACTGGGGATGCAGTGCAGTGAGTCCAGAGAGTGCACTGGCACCAGTGGGGATGCAGTGCAGAGTGTCCAGAGAGTGCACTGGCACCACTGGGATGCACTGCAGTGAGTCCAGAGAGTGCTCTGGCACCACTGGAGATGCACTTCAGTGAGTGCAGAGACTGCACTGGCACCACTGGGGATGCAGTGCAGTGAGTCCAGTGAGTGTACTGGCACCACTGGGGATGCAGTGCAGTGAGTCCAGAGAGTGCACTGGCTCCACTGAGAATGCACTTCAGTGAGTCCAGAGAGTGCACTGGCACCACTGTGGATGCAGTGCCGTGAGTCCAGCGAATGCACTGGCACCACTGGGGATATGGTGCCGGGAGTCCAGAGAGTGCACTGACACCACTGGGGATGCAGTGCAGTGAGTCCACAGAGTGCACTGACACCAGTGGGAATGCGGTGCAGTGAGTCCAGAGAGTGCACTGGCACCACTGGGGATGCACTGCAGTGAGTCCAGAGTGCACTAGCACCACTGGGGATGCAGAGCAGTGAGTCCAGAGAGTGCACTGGCACCACTGAGAATGCATTTCAGTGAGTCCAGAGAGTGCCGTTCCAGCCTCGGTATCCGCTCCAGCCGAGTCAACCCCGCGGTAGGCCCTCCAGCCGCGGCAGACGCTCCAGCCGCGGCAGCCGCTCCAGCCGCTCCAGCCGCGGCAGCCGCTCCAGCCCCTCCAGCCTCGCCAGCCTCTCCATCCGCGGCAGCCGCTCCAGCCGCGGCAGCCGCTCCAGCCGCTCCAACCGCGGCAGCCGCTCCAGCCGCTACCGAGTGGAGCGGCTGCCACGGCTGGAGGGCTACCGCGGCTGGAGCGGCTGCCGCGGCTGGAGCAGTGCAGTGAGTCCAGGGAGTGCAAAGGCACCAGTGGGGATGGAGTGCAGTGAGTCCAAAGACTTCACTGTCACCACTGGGAATGCAGTGCAGTGAGTCCAGGGAGTGCACTTGCACCACTGGGGATGCAGTGCAGTGACTCCAGTGAGTGCACTGACACCACTGGGGATGCACTTCAGTCAGTCCAGTGAGTGTACTGGCACCACTGGGGATGCACTGCAGTGAGTCAAGAGAGTGCACTGGCAGGACTGGGGATGCAGTGCAGTGAGTCCAGAGAGTGCACTGGCACCACTGGGGATGCCCTGCAGTGAGTCCTGAGAGCGCACTGGCACCACTGGGGATGCAGTGCAGTGAGTCCAGAGAGCGCACTGGCACCAGTGGGAATGCGGTGCAGTGAGTCCAGAGAGTGCAATGGTACCACTGGGGATGCACTGCAGTGAGTCCAGAGAGTGCACTAGCACCACTGGGGATGCAGAGCAGTGAGTCCAGAGAGTGCACTGGCACCACTGAGAATGCATTTCAGTGAGTCCAGAGAGTGCCGTTCCAGCCTCGGCATCCGCTCCAGCCGAGTCAACCCCGCGGTAGCCCCTCCAGCCGCGGCAGACGCTCCAGCCGCGGCAGCCGCTCCAGCCGCTCCAGCCGCGGCAGCCGCTCCAGCCCCTCCAGCCGCGCCAGCCTCTCCATCCGCGGCAGCCGCTCCAGCCGCGGCAGCCGCTCCAGCCGCTCCAGCCGCGGCAGCCGCTCCAGCCGCTACCGAGTGGAGCGGCTGCCACGGCTGGAGGGCTACCGCGGCTGGAGCGGCTGCCGCGGCTGGAGCAGTGCAGTGAGTCCAGGGAGTGCAAAGGCACCAGTGGGGATGGAGTGCAGTGAGTCCAAAGACTTCAATGTCACCACTGGGAATGCACTTCAGTCAGTCCAGTGAGTGTACTGGCACCACTGGGGATGCACAGCAGTGAGTCCAGAGAGTGCATTGGCACCACTGGGGATGCAGTGCAGTGAGTCCAGAGAGTGCACTGGCACCATTGGAGATGCAGTGCAGTGAGTCCAGAGAGTGCACTGGCACCACTGGGGATGCAGTGCAGTGAGTCCAGAGAGTGCACTGGCACCAGTGGGGATGCAGTGCAGAGTGTCCAGAGAGTGCACTGGCACCACTGGGATGCACTGCAGTGAGTCCAGAGAGTGCTCTGGCACCACTGGAGATGCACTTCAGTGAGTGCAGAGACTGCACTGGCACCACTGGGGATGCAGTGCAGTGAGTCCAGTGAGTGTACTGGCACCACTGGGGATGCAGTGCAGTGAGTCCAGAGAGTGCATTGGCACCACTTGGGATGCACTGCAGTGAGTCCAGAGAGTGCACTGGCACCACTGGGGATGCAGTGCAGTGAGTCCAGAGAGTGCACTGGCACCACTGAGAATGCACTTCAGTGAGTCCAGAGAGTGCACTGGCACCACTGTGGATGCAGTGCCGTGAGTCCAGCGAATGCACTGGCACCACTGGGGATACGGTGCCGGGAGTCCAGAGAGTGCACTGACACCACTGGGGATGCAGTGCAGTGAGTCCACAGAGTGCACTGACACCAGTGGGAATGCGGTGCAGTGAGTCCAGAGAGTGCACTGGCACCACTGGGGATGCACTGCAGTGAGTCCAGAGTGCACTAGCACCACTGGGGATGCAGAGCAGTGAGTCCAGAGAGTGCACTGGCACCACTGAGAATGCATTTCAGTGAGTCCAGAGAGTGCCGTTCCAGCCTCGGTATCCGCTCCAGCCGAGTCAACCCCGCGGTAGGCCCTCCAGCCGCGGCAGACGCTCCAGCCGCGGCAGCCGCTCCAGCCGCTCCAGCCGCGGCAGCCGCTCCAGCCCCTCCAGCCTCGCCAGCCTCTCCATCCGCGGCAGCCGCTCCAGCCGCGGCAGCCGCTCCAGCCGCTCCAACCGCGGCAGCCGCTCCAGCCGCTACCGAGTGGAGCGGCTGCCACGGCTGGAGGGCTACCGCGGCTGGAGCGGCTGCCGCGGCTGGAGCAGTGCAGTGAGTCCAGGGAGTGCAAAGGCACCAGTGGGGATGGAGTGCAGTGAGTCCAAAGACTTCACTGTCACCACTGGGAATGCAGTGCAGTGAGTCCAGGGAGTGCACTTGCACCACTGGGGATGCAGTGCAGTGACTCCAGTGAGTGCACTGACACCACTGGGGATGCACTTCAGTCAGTCCAGTGAGTGTACTGGCACCACTGGGGATGCACTGCAGTGAGTCAAGAGAGTGCACTGGCAGGACTGGGGATGCAGTGCAGTGAGTCCAGAGAGTGCACTGGCACCACTGGGGATGCCCTGCAGTGAGTCCTGAGAGCGCACTGGCACCACTGGGGATGCAGTGCAGTGAGTCCAGAGAGCGCACTGGCACCAGTGGGAATGCGGTGCAGTGAGTCCAGAGAGTGCAATGGCACCACTGGGGATGCACTGCAGTGAGTCCAGAGAGTGCACTAGCACCACTGGGGATGCAGAGCAGTGAGTCCAGAGAGTGCACTGGCACCACTGAGAATGCATTTCAGTGAGTCCAGAGAGTGCCGTTCCAGCCTCGGCATCCGCTCCAGCCGAGTCAACCCCGCGGTAGCCCCTCCAGCCGCGGCAGACGCTCCAGCCGCGGCAGCCGCTCCAGCCGCTCCAGCCGCGGCAGCCGCTCCAGCCCCTCCAGCCGCGCCAGCCTCTCCATCCGCGGCAGCCGCTCCAGCCGCGGCAGCCGCTCCAGCCGCTCCAGCCGCGGCAGCCGCTCCAGCCGCTACCGAGTGGAGCGGCTGCCACGGCTGGAGGGCTACCGCGGCTGGAGCGGCTGCCGCGGCTGGAGCAGTGCAGTGAGTCCAGGGAGTGCAAAGGCACCAGTGGGGATGGAGTGCAGTGAGTCCAAAGACTTCAATGTCACCACTGGGAATGCACTTCAGTCAGTCCAGTGAGTGTACTGGCACCACTGGGGATGCACAGCAGTGAGTCCAGAGAGTGCATTGGCACCACTGGGGATGCAGTGCAGTGAGTCCAGAGAGTGCACTGGCACCATTGGAGATGCAGTGCAGTGAGTCCAGAGAGTGCACTGGCACCACTGGGGATGCAGTGCAGTGAGTCCAGAGAGTGCACTGGCACCAGTGGGGATGCAGTGCAGAGTGTCCAGAGAGTGCACTGGCACCACTGGGATGCACTGCAGTGAGTCCAGAGAGTGCTCTGGCACCACTGGAGATGCACTTCAGTGAGTGCAGAGACTGCACTGGCACCACTGGGGATGCAGTGCAGTGAGTCCAGTGAGTGTACTGGCACCACTGGGGATGCACTGCAGTGAGTCCAGAGAGTGCATTGGCACCACTTGGGATGCACTGCAGTGAGTCCAGAGAGTGCACTGGCACCACTGGGGATGCAGTGCAGTGAGTCCAGAGAGTGCACTGGCTCCACTGAGAATGCACTTCAGTGAGTCCAGAGAGTGCACTGGCACCACTGTGGATGCAGTGCCGTGAGTCCAGCGAATGCACTGGCACCACTGGGGATACGGTGCCGGGAGTCCAGAGAGTGCACTGACACCACTGGGGATGCAGTGCAGTGAGTCCACAGAGTGCACTGACACCAGTGGGAATGCGGTGCAGTGAGTCCAGAGAGTGCACTGGCACCACTGGGGATGCACTGCAGTGAGTCCAGAGTGCACTAGCACCACTGGGGATGCAGAGCAGTGAGTCCAGAGAGTGCACTGGCACCACTGAGAATGCATTTCAGTGAGTCCAGAGAGTGCCGTTCCAGCCTCGGTATCCGCTCCAGCCGAGTCAACCCCGCGGTAGGCCCTCCAGCCGCGGCAGACGCTCCAGCCGCGGCAGCCGCTCCAGCCGCTCCAGCCGCGGCAGCCGCTCCAGCCCCTCCAGCCGCGCCAGCCTCTCCATCCGCGGCAGCCGCTCCAGCCGCGGCAGCCGCTCCAGCCGCTCCAACCGCGGCAGCCGCTCCAGCCGCTACCGAGTGGAGCGGCTGCCACGGCTGGAGGGCTACCGCGGCTGGAGCGGCTGCCGCGGCTGGAGCAGTGCAGTGAGTCCAGGGAGTGCAAAGGCACCAGTGGGGATGGAGTGCAGTGAGTCCAAAGACTTCACTGTCACCACTGGGAATGCAGTGCAGTGAGTCCAGGGAGTGCACTTGCACCACTGGGGATGCAGTGCAGTGACTCCAGTGAGTGCACTGACACCACTGGGGATGCACTTCAGTCAGTCCAGTGAGTGTACTGGCACCACTGGGGATGCACTGCAGTGAGTCAAGAGAGTGCACTGGCAGGACTGGGGATGCAGTGCAGTGAGTCCAGAGAGTGCACTGGCACCACTGGGGATGCCCTGCAGTGAGTCCTGAGAGCGCACTGGCACCACTGGAGATGCAGTGCAGTGAGTCCAGAGAGCGCACTGGCACCAGTGGGAATGCGGTGCAGTGAGTCCAGAGAGTGCAATGGTACCACTGGGGATGCACTGCAGTGAGTCCAGAGAGTGCACTAGCACCACTGGGGATGCAGAGCAGTGAGTCCAGAGAGTGCACTGGCACCACTGAGAATGCATTTCAGTGAGTCCAGAGAGTGCCGTTCCAGCCTCGGCATCCGCTCCAGCCGAGTCAACCCCGCGGTAGCCCCTCCAGCCGCGGCAGACGCTCCAGCCGCGGCAGCCGCTCCAGCCGCTCCAGCCGCGGCAGCCGCTCCAGCCCCTCCAGCCGCGCCAGCCTCTCCATCCGCGGCAGCCGCTCCAGCCGCGGCAGCCGCTCCAGCCGCTCCAGCCGCGGCAGCCGCTCCAGCCGCTACCGAGTGGAGCGGCTGCCACGGCTGGAGGGCTACCGCGGCTGGAGCGGCTGCCGCGGCTGGAGCAGTGCAGTGAGTCCAGGGAGTGCAAAGGCACCAGTGGGGATGGAGTGCAGTGAGTCCAAAGACTTCAATGTCACCACTGGGAATGCACTTCAGTCAGTCCAGTGAGTGTACTGGCACCACTGGGGATGCACAGCAGTGAGTCCAGAGAGTGCATTGGCACCACTGGGGATGCAGTGCAGTGAGTCCAGAGAGTGCACTGGCACCATTGGAGATGCAGTGCAGTGAGTCCAGAGAGTGCACTGGCACCACTGGGGATGCAGTGCAGTGAGTCCAGAGAGTGCACTGGCACCAGTGGGGATGCAGTGCAGAGTGTCCAGAGAGTGCACTGGCACCACTGGGATGCACTGCAGTGAGTCCAGAGAGTGCTCTGGCACCACTGGAGATGCACTTCAGTGAGTGCAGAGACTGCACTGGCACCACTGGGGATGCAGTGCAGTGAGTCCAGTGAGTGTACTGGCACCACTGGGGATGCACTGCAGTGAGTCCAGAGAGTGCATTGGCACCACTTGGGATGCACTGCAGTGAGTCCAGAGAGTGCACTGACACCACTGGGGATGCAGTGCAGTGAGTCCACAGAGTGCACTGGCACCAGTGGGAATGCGGTGCAGTGAGTCCAGAGAGTGCACTGGCACCACTGGGGATGCACTGCAGTGAGTCCAGAGAGTGCACTAGCACCACTGGGGATGCAGAGCAGTGAGTCCAGAGAGTGCACTGGCACCACTGAGAATGCATTTCAGTGAGTCCAGAGAGTGCCGTTCCAGCCTCGGTATCCGCTCCAGCCGAGTCAACCCCGCGGTAGGCCCTCCAGCCGCGGCAGACGCTCCAGCCGCGGCAGCCGCTCCAGCCGCTCCAGCCGCGGCAGCCGCTCCAGCCCCTCCAGCCTCGCCAGCCTCTCCATCCGCGGCAGCCGCTCCAGCCGCGGCAGCCGCTCCAGCCGCTCCAACCGCGGCAGCCGCTCCAGCCGCTACCGAGTGGAGCGGCTGCCACGGCTGGAGGGCTACCGCGGCTGGAGCGGCTGCCGCGGCTGGAGCAGTGCAGTGAGTCCAGGGAGTGCAAAGGCACCAGTGGGGATGGAGTGCAGTGAGTCCAAAGACTTCAATGTCACCACTGGGAATGCACTTCAGTCAGTCCAGTGAGTGTACTGGCACCACAGGGGATGCACAGCAGTGAGTCCAGAGAGTGCATTGGCACCACTGGGGATGCAGTGCAGTGAGTCCAGAGAGTGCACTGGCACCATTGGAGATGCAGTGCAGTGAGTCCAGAGAGTGCACTGGCACCACTGGGGATGCAGTGCAGTGAGTCCAGAGAGTGCACTGGCACCAGTGGGGATGCAGTGCAGAGTGTCCAGAGAGTGCACTGGCACCACTGAGGATGCAATGCAGTGAGTCCAGAGAGTGCACTGGCACCACTGGAGATGCACTTCAGTGAGTGCAGAGACTGCACTGGCACCACTGGGGATGCAGTGCAGTGAGTCCAGTGAGTGTACTGGCACCACTGGGGATGCACTGCAGTGAGTCCAGAGAGTGCATTGGCACCACTTGGGATGCACTGCAGTGAGTCCAGAGAGTGCACTGGCACCACTGGGAATGCAGTGCAGTGAGTCCTGAGAGCGCACTGGCACCACTGGGGATGCAGTGCAGTGAGTCCAGAGAGCGCACTGGCACCAGTGGGAATGCGGTGCAGTGAGTCCAGAGAGTGCAATGGCACCACTGGGGATGCACTGCAGTGAGTCCAGAGAGTGCACTAGCACCACTGGGGATGCAGAGCACTGAGTCCAGAGAGTGCACTGGCACCACTGAGAATGCATTTCAGTGAGTCCAGAGAGTGCCGTTCCAGCCTCGGCATCCGCTCCAGCCGAGTCAACCCCGCGGTAGCCCCTCCAGCCGCGGCAGACGCTCCAGCCGCGGCAGCCGCTCCAGCCGCTCCAGCCGCGGCAGCCGCTCCAGCCCCTCCAGCCGCGCCAGCCTCTCCATCCGCGGCAGCCGCTCCAGCCGCGGCAGCCGCTCCAGCCGCGGCAGCCGCTCCAGCCGCTACCGAGTGGAGCGGCTGCCACGGCTGGAGGGCTACCGCGGCTGGAGCGGCTGCCGCGGCTGGAGCAGTGCAGTGAGTCCAGGGAGTGCAAAGGCACCAGTGGGGATGGAGTGCAGTGAGTCCAAAGACTTCAATGTCACCACTGGGAATGCACTTCAGTCAGTCCAGTGAGTGTACTGGCACCACTGGGGATGCACAGCAGTGAGTCCAGAGAGTGCATTGGCACCACTGGGGATGCAGTGCAGTGAGTCCAGAGAGTGCACTGGCACCATTGGAGATGCAGTGCAGTGAGTCCAGAGAGTGCACTGGCACCACTGGGGATGCAGTGCAGTGAGTCCAGAGAGTGCACTGGCACCAGTGGGGATGCAGTGCAGAGTGTCCAGAGAGTGCACTGGCACCACAGGTGATGCACTGCAGTGAGTCCAGAGAGTGCTCTGGCACCACTGGAGATGCACTTCAGTGAGTGCAGAGACTGCACTGGCACCACTGGGGATGCAGTGCAGTGAGTCCAGTGAGTGTACTGGCACCACTGGGGATGCACTGCAGTGAGTCCAGAGAGTGCATTGGCACCACTTGGGATGCACTGCA
The DNA here is from genome assembly GCF_964034855.1 of Anser brachyrhynchus. NCBI lineage: Eukaryota > Metazoa > Chordata > Aves > Anseriformes > Anatidae > Anser > Anser brachyrhynchus. Next base: position 165,800 of record NW_027663944.1, on the reverse strand, counting down.
GTGAGTCCAGAGAGTGCACTGGCACCACTGGCGATGCAGTGCAGTGAGTCCAGAGAGTGCACTGGCTCCACTGAGAATGCACTTCAGTGAGTCCAGAGAGTGCACTGGCACCACTGTGGATGCAGTGCCGTGAGTCCAGCGAATGCACTGGCACCACTGGGGATACGGTGCCGGGAGTCCAGAGAGTGCACTGACACCACTGGGGATGCAGTGCAGTGAGTCCACAGAGTGCACTGACACCAGTGGGAATGCGGTGCAGTGAGTCCAGAGAGTGCACTGGCACCACTGGGGATGCACTGCAGTGAGTCCAGAGTGCACTAGCACCACTGGGGATGCAGAGCAGTGAGTCCAGAGAGTGCACTGGCACCACTGAGAATGCATTTCAGTGAGTCCAGAGAGTGCCGTTCCAGCCTCGGTATCCGCTCCAGCCGAGTCAACCCCGCGGTAGGCCCTCCAGCCGCGGCAGACGCTCCAGCCGCGGCAGCCGCTCCAGCCGCTCCAGCCGCGGCAGCCGCTCCAGCCCCTCCAGCCTCGCCAGCCTCTCCATCCGCGGCAGCCGCTCCAGCCGCGGCAGCCGCTCCAGCCGCTCCAACCGCGGCAGCCGCTCCAGCCGCTACCGAGTGGAGCGGCTGCCACGGCTGGAGGGCTACCGCGGCTGGAGCGGCTGCCGCGGCTGGAGCAGTGCAGTGAGTCCAGGGAGTGCAAAGGCACCAGTGGGGATGGAGTGCAGTGAGTCCAAAGACTTCACTGTCACCACTGGGAATGCAGTGCAGTGAGTCCAGGGAGTGCACTTGCACCACTGGGGATGCAGTGCAGTGACTCCAGTGAGTGCACTGACACCACTGGGGATGCACTTCAGTCAGTCCAGTGAGTGTACTGGCACCACTGGGGATGCACTGCAGTGAGTCAAGAGAGTGCACTGGCAGGACTGGGGATGCAGTGCAGTGAGTCCAGAGAGTGCACTGGCACCACTGGGGATGCCCTGCAGTGAGTCCTGAGAGCGCACTGGCACCACTGGGGATGCAGTGCAGTGAGTCCAGAGAGCGCACTGGCACCAGTGGGAATGCGGTGCAGTGAGTCCAGAGAGTGCAATGGCACCACTGGGGATGCACTGCAGTGAGTCCAGAGAGTGCACTAGCACCACTGGGGATGCAGAGCAGTGAGTCCAGAGAGTGCACTGGCACCACTGAGAATGCATTTCAGTGAGTCCAGAGAGTGCCGTTCCAGCCTCGGCATCCGCTCCAGCCGAGTCAACCCCGCGGTAGCCCCTCCAGCCGCGGCAGACGCTCCAGCCGCGGCAGCCGCTCCAGCCGCTCCAGCCGCGGCAGCCGCTCCAGCCCCTCCAGCCGCGCCAGCCTCTCCATCCGCGGCAGCCGCTCCAGCCGCGGCAGCCGCTCCAGCCGCTCCAGCCGCGGCAGCCGCTCCAGCCGCTACCGAGTGGAGCGGCTGCCACGGCTGGAGGGCTACCGCGGCTGGAGCGGCTGCCGCGGCTGGAGCAGTGCAGTGAGTCCAGGGAGTGCAAAGGCACCAGTGGGGATGGAGTGCAGTGAGTCCAAAGACTTCAATGTCACCACTGGGAATGCACTTCAGTCAGTCCAGTGAGTGTACTGGCACCACTGGGGATGCACAGCAGTGAGTCCAGAGAGTGCATTGGCACCACTGGGGATGCAGTGCAGTGAGTCCAGAGAGTGCACTGGCACCATTGGAGATGCAGTGCAGTGAGTCCAGAGAGTGCACTGGCACCACTGGGGATGCAGTGCAGTGAGTCCAGAGAGTGCACTGGCACCAGTGGGGATGCAGTGCAGAGTGTCCAGAGAGTGCACTGGCACCACTGGGATGCACTGCAGTGAGTCCAGAGAGTGCTCTGGCACCACTGGAGATGCACTTCAGTGAGTGCAGAGACTGCACTGGCACCACTGGGGATGCAGTGCAGTGAGTCCAGTGAGTGTACTGGCACCACTGGGGATGCACTGCAGTGAGTCCAGAGAGTGCATTGGCACCACTTGGGATGCACTGCAGTGAGTCCAGAGAGTGCACTGGAACCACTGGGGATGCAGTGCCGTGAGTCCAGCGAATGCACTGGCACCACTGGGGATACGGTGCCGGGAGTCCAGAGAGTGCACTGACACCACTGGGGATGCAGTGCAGTGAGTCCACAGAGTGCACTGACACCAGTGGGAATGCGGTGCAGTGAGTCCAGAGAGTGCACTGGCACCACTGGGGATGCACTGCAGTGAGTCCAGAGTGCACTAGCACCACTGGGGATGCAGAGCAGTGAGTCCAGAGAGTGCACTGGCACCACTGAGAATGCATTTCAGTGAGTCCAGAGAGTGCCGTTCCAGCCTCGGTATCCGCTCCAGCCGAGTCAACCCCGCGGTAGGCCCTCCAGCCGCGGCAGACGCTCCAGCCGCGGCAGCCGCTCCAGCCGCTCCAGCCGCGGCAGCCGCTCCAGCCCCTCCAGCCTCGCCAGCCTCTCCATCCGCGGCAGCCGCTCCAGCCGCGGCAGCCGCTCCAGCCGCTCCAACCGCGGCAGCCGCTCCAGCCGCTACCGAGTGGAGCGGCTGCCACGGCTGGAGGGCTACCGCGGCTGGAGCGGCTGCCGCGGCTGGAGCAGTGCAGTGAGTCCAGGGAGTGCAAAGGCACCAGTGGGGATGGAGTGCAGTGAGTCCAAAGACTTCACTGTCACCACTGGGAATGCAGTGCAGTGAGTCCAGGGAGTGCACTTGCACCACTGGGGATGCAGTGCAGTGACTCCAGTGAGTGCACTGACACCACTGGGGATGCACTTCAGTCAGTCCAGTGAGTGTACTGGCACCACTGGGGATGCACTGCAGTGAGTCAAGAGAGTGCACTGGCAGGACTGGGGATGCAGTGCAGTGAGTCCAGAGAGTGCACTGGCACCACTGGGGATGCCCTGCAGTGAGTCCTGAGAGCGCACTGGCACCACTGGGGATGCAGTGCAGTGAGTCCAGAGAGCGCACTGGCACCAGTGGGAATGCGGTGCAGTGAGTCCAGAGAGTGCAATGGCACCACTGGGGATGCACTGCAGTGAGTCCAGAGAGTGCACTAGCACCACTGGGGATGCAGAGCAGTGAGTCCAGAGAGTGCACTGGCACCACTGAGAATGCATTTCAGTGAGTCCAGAGAGTGCCGTTCCAGCCTCGGCATCCGCTCCAGCCGAGTCAACCCCGCGGTAGCCCCTCCAGCCGCGGCAGACGCTCCAGCCGCGGCAGCCGCTCCAGCCGCTCCAGCCGCGGCAGCCGCTCCAGCCCCTCCAGCCGCGCCAGCCTCTCCATCCGCGGCAGCCGCTCCAGCCGCGGCAGCCGCTCCAGCCGCTCCAGCCGCGGCAGCCGCTCCAGCCGCTACCGAGTGGAGCGGCTGCCACGGCTGGAGGGCTACCGCGGCTGGAGCGGCTGCCGCGGCTGGAGCAGTGCAGTGAGTCCAGGGAGTGCAAAGGCACCAGTGGGGATGGAGTGCAGTGAGTCCAAAGACTTCAATGTCACCACTGGGAATGCACTTCAGTCAGTCCAGTGAGTGTACTGGCACCACTGGGGATGCACAGCAGTGAGTCCAGAGAGTGCATTGGCACCACTGGGGATGCAGTGCAGTGAGTCCAGAGAGTGCACTGGCACCATTGGAGATGCAGTGCAGTGAGTCCAGAGAGTGCACTGGCACCACTGGGGATGCAGTGCAGTGAGTCCAGAGAGTGCACTGGCACCAGTGGGGATGCAGTGCAGAGTGTCCAGAGAGTGCACTGGCACCACTGGGATGCACTGCAGTGAGTCCAGAGAGTGCTCTGGCACCACTGGAGATGCACTTCAGTGAGTGCAGAGACTGCACTGGCACCACTGGGGATGCAGTGCAGTGAGTCCAGTGAGTGTACTGGCACCACTGGGGATGCACTGCAGTGAGTCCAGAGAGTGCATTGGCACCACTTGGGATGCACTGCAGTGAGTCCAGAGAGTGCACTGGCACCACTGGGGATGCAGTGCAGTGAGTCCAGAGAGTGCACTGGCTCCACTGAGAATGCACTTCAGTGAGTCCAGAGAGTGCACTGGCACCACTGTGGATGCAGTGCCGTGAGTCCAGCGAATGCACTGGCACCACTGGGGATACGGTGCCGGGAGTCCAGAGAGTGCACTGACACCACTGGGGATGCAGTGCAGTGAGTCCACAGAGTGCACTGACACCAGTGGGAATGCGGTGCAGTGAGTCCAGAGAGTGCACTGGCACCACTGGGGATGCACTGCAGTGAGTCCAGAGTGCACTAGCACCACTGGGGATGCAGAGCAGTGAGTCCAGAGAGTGCACTGGCACCACTGAGAATGCATTTCAGTGAGTCCAGAGAGTGCCGTTCCAGCCTCGGTATCCGCTCCAGCCGAGTCAACCCCGCGGTAGGCCCTCCAGCCGCGGCAGACGCTCCAGCCGCGGCAGCCGCTCCAGCCGCTCCAGCCGCGGCAGCCGCTCCAGCCCCTCCAGCCTCGCCAGCCTCTCCATCCGCGGCAGCCGCTCCAGCCGCGGCAGCCGCTCCAGCCGCTCCAACCGCGGCAGCCGCTCCAGCCGCTACCGAGTGGAGCGGCTGCCACGGCTGGAGGGCTACCGCGGCTGGAGCGGCTGCCGCGGCTGGAGCAGTGCAGTGAGTCCAGGGAGTGCAAAGGCACCAGTGGGGATGGAGTGCAGTGAGTCCAAAGACTTCACTGTCACCACTGGGAATGCAGTGCAGTGAGTCCAGGGAGTGCACTTGCACCACTGGGGATGCAGTGCAGTGACTCCAGTGAGTGCACTGACACCACTGGGGATGCACTTCAGTCAGTCCAGTGAGTGTACTGGCACCACTGGGGATGCACTGCAGTGAGTCAAGAGAGTGCACTGGCACCACTGGGGATGCAGTGCAGTGAGTCCAGAGAGTGCACTGGCACCACTGGGGATGCAGTGCAGTGAGTCCAGAGAGTGCACTGGCACCACTGAGAATGCATTTCAGTGAGTCCAGAGAGTGCCGTTCCAGCCTCGGCATCCGCTCCAGCCGAGTCAACCCCGCGGTAGCCCCTCCAGCCGCGGCAGACGCTCCAGCCGCGGCAGCCGCTCCAGCCGCTCCAGCCGCGGCAGCCGCTCCAGCCCCTCCAGCCGCGCCAGCCTCTCCAGCCGCGGCAGCCGCTCCAGCCGCGGTAGCCCTCCAGCCGTGGCAGCCGCTCCACTCGGTAGCGGCTGGAGCGGCTGCCGCGGCTGGAGCGGCTGGAGCGGCTGCCGCGACTGGAGCGGCTGCCGCGGTTGGAGCGGCTGCCGCGGCTGGAGCGGCTGGAGCGGATGCCGCGGCTGGAGCGGCTGGAGCGGCTGCCGCGGCTGGAGCGGCTGGCGCGGCTGGAGGAGCTACCGCGGCTGGAGCGGTTAACGCGGCTGGAGCGGATGCCGAGGCTGGAGCGGATGCCGCGGCTGGTGCGCCTGGAGAGGCTGCCGCGGCTGGAGCAGTGCAGTGAGTCCAGAGAGTGCACTGGCACCATTGGGGATGCAGTGCAGTGAGTCCAGAGAGTGCACTGGCAGGACTGGGGATGCAGTGCAGTGAGTCCAGAGAGTGCACTGGCACCACTGAGGATGCAATGCAGTGAGTCCAGAGAGTGCACTGGCACCACTGGGCATGCAGTGCTGTGAGTCCAGAGAGTGCACTGGCACCACTGGGGATGCACTTCAGTCAGTCCAGTGAGTGTACTGGCACCACTGGGGATGCACTGCAGTGAGTCAAGAGAGTGCACTGGCAGGACTGGGGATGCAGTGCAGTGAGTCCAGAGAGTGCACTGGCACCACTGGGGATGCCCTGCAGTGAGTCCTGAGAGCGCACTGGCACCACTGGGGATGCAGTGCAGTGAGTCCAGAGAGCGCACTGGCACCAGTGGGAATGCGGTGCAGTGAGTCCAGAGAGTGCAATGGCACCACTGGGGATGCACTGCAGTGAGTCCAGAGAGTGCACTAGCACCACTGGGGATGCAGAGCAGTGAGTCCAGAGAGTGCACTGGCACCACTGAGAATGCATTTCAGTGAGTCCAGAGAGTGCCGTTCCAGCCTCGGCATCCGCTCCAGCCGAGTCAACCCCGCGGTAGCCCCTCCAGCCGCGGCAGACGCTCCAGCCGCGGCAGCCGCTCCAGCCGCTCCAGCCGCGGCAGCCGCTCCAGCCCCTCCAGCCGCGCCAGCCTCTCCATCCGCGGCAGCCGCTCCAGCCGCGGCAGCCGCTCCAGCCGCGGCAGCCGCTCCAGCCGCTACCGAGTGGAGCGGCTGCCACGGCTGGAGGGCTACCGCGGCTGGAGCGGCTGCCGCGGCTGGAGCAGTGCAGTGAGTCCAGGGAGTGCAAAGGCACCAGTGGGGATGGAGTGCAGTGAGTCCAAAGACTTCAATGTCACCACTGGGAATGCACTTCAGTCAGTCCAGTGAGTGTACTGGCACCACTGGGGATGCACAGCAGTGAGTCCAGAGAGTGCATTGGCACCACTGGGGATGCAGTGCAGTGAGTCCAGAGAGTGCACTGGCACCATTGGAGATGCAGTGCAGTGAGTCCAGAGAGTGCACTGGCACCACTGGGGATGCAGTGCAGTGAGTCCAGAGAGTGCACTGGCACCAGTGGGGATGCAGTGCAGAGTGTCCAGAGAGTGCACTGGCACCACAGGTGATGCACTGCAGTGAGTCCAGAGAGTGCTCTGGCACCACTGGAGATGCACTTCAGTGAGTGCAGAGACTGCACTGGCACCACTGGGGATGCAGTGCAGTGAGTCCAGTGAGTGTACTGGCACCACTGGGGATGCACTGCAGTGAGTCCAGAGAGTGCATTGGCACCACTTGGGATGCACTGCAGTGAGTCCAGAGAGTGCACTGGCACCACTGGGGATGCAGTGCAGTGAGTCCAGAGAGTGCACTGGCTCCACTGAGAATGCACTTCAGTGAGTCCAGAGAGTGCACTGGCACCACTGTGGATGCAGTGCCGTGAGTCCAGCGAATGCACTGGCACCACTGGGGATACGGTGCCGGGAGTCCAGAGAGTGCACTGACACCACTGGGGATGCAGTGCAGTGAGTCCACAGAGTGCACTGACACCAGTGGGAATGCGGTGCAGTGAGTCCAGAGAGTGCACTGGCACCACTGGGGATGCACTGCAGTGAGTCCAGAGTGCACTAGCACCACTGGGGATGCAGAGCAGTGAGTCCAGAGAGTGCACTGGCACCACTGAGAATGCATTTCAGTGAGTCCAGAGAGTGCCGTTCCAGCCTCGGCATCCGCTCCAGCCGAGTCAACCCCGCGGTAGGCCCTCCAGCCGCGGCAGACGCTCCAGCCGCGGCAGCCGCTCCAGCCGCTCCAGCCGCGGCAGCCGCTCCAGCCCCTCCAGCCTCGCCAGCCTCTCCATCCGCGGCAGCCGCTCCAGCCGCGGCAGCCGCTCCAGCCGCTCCAACCGCGGCAGCCGCTCCAGCCGCTACCGAGTGGAGCGGCTGCCACGGCTGGAGGGCTACCGCGGCTGGAGCGGCTGCCGCGGCTGGAGCAGTGCAGTGAGTCCAGGGAGTGCAAAGGCACCAGTGGGGATGGAGTGCAGTGAGTCCAAAGACTTCACTGTCACCACTGGGAATGCAGTGCAGTGAGTCCAGGGAGTGCACTTGCACCACTGGGGATGCAGTGCAGTGACTCCAGTGAGTGCACTGACACCACTGGGGATGCACTTCAGTCAGTCCAGTGAGTGTACTGGCACCACTGGGGATGCACTGCAGTGAGTCAAGAGAGTGCACTGGCAGGACTGGGGATGCAGTGCAGTGAGTCCAGAGAGTGCACTGGCACCACTGGGGATGCCCTGCAGTGAGTCCTGAGAGTGCACTGGCACCACTGAGAATGCATTTCAGTGAGTCCAGAGAGTGCCGTTCCAGCCTCGGCATCCGCTCCAGCCGAGTCAACCCCGCGGTAGCCCCTCCAGCCGCGGCAGACGCTCCAGCCGCGGCAGCCGCTCCAGCCGCTCCAGCCGCGGCAGCCGCTCCAGCCCCTCCAGCCGCGCCAGCCTCTCCAGCCGCGGCAGCCGCTCCAGCCGCGGTAGCCCTCCAGCCGTGGCAGCCGCTCCACTCGGTAGCGGCTGGAGCGGCTGCCGCGGCTGGAGCGGCTGGAGCGGCTGCCGCGACTGGAGCGGCTGCCGCGGTTGGAGCGGCTGCCGCGGCTGGAGCGGCTGGAGCGGATGCCGCGGCTGGAGCGGCTGGAGCGGCTGCCGCGGCTGGACCGGCTGGCGCGGCTGGAGGAGCTACCGCGGCTGGAGCGGTTAACGCGGCTGGAGCGGATGCCGAGGCTGGAGCGGATGCCGCGGCTGGTGCGCCTGGAGAGGCTGCCGCGGCTGGAGCAGTGCAGTGAGTCCAGAGAGTGCACTGGCACCATTGGGGATGCAGTGCAGTGAGTCCAGAGAGTGCACTGGCAGGACTGGGGATGCAGTGCAGTGAGTCCAGAGAGTGCACTGGCACCACTGAGGATGCAATGCAGTGAGTCCAGAGAGTGCACTGGCACCACTGGGCATGCAGTGCTGTGAGTCCAGAGAGTGCACTGGCACCACTGGGGATGCACTTCAGTCAGTCCAGTGAGTGTACTGGCACCACTGGGGATGCACTGCAGTGAGTCAAGAGAGTGCACTGGCAGGACTGGGGATGCAGTGCAGTGAGTCCAGAGAGTGCACTTGCACCACTGGGGATGCCCTGCAGTGAGTCCTGAGAGCGCACTGGCACCACTGGGGATGCAGTGCAGTGAGTCCAGAGAGCGCACTGGCACCAGTGGGAATGCGGTGCAGTGAGTCCAGAGAGTGCAATGGCACCACTGGGGATGCACTGCAGTGAGTCCAGAGAGTGCACTAGCACCACTGGGGATGCAGAGCAGTGAGTCCAGAGAGTGCACTGGCACCACTGAGAATGCATTTCAGTGAGTCCAGAGAGTGCCGTTCCAGCCTCGGCATCCGCTCCAGCCGAGTCAACCCCGCGGTAGCCCCTCCAGCCGCGGCAGACGCTCCAGCCGCGGCAGCCGCTCCAGCCGCTCCAGCCGCGGCAGCCGCTCCAGCCCCTCCAGCCGCGCCAGCCTCTCCATCCGCGGCAGCCGCTCCAGCCGCGGCAGCCGCTCCAGCCGCGGCAGCCGCTCCAGCCGCTACCGAGTGGAGCGGCTGCCACGGCTGGAGGGCTACCGCGGCTGGAGCGGCTGCCGCGGCTGGAGCAGTGCAGTGAGTCCAGGGAGTGCAAAGGCACCAGTGGGGATGGAGTGCAGTGAGTCCAAAGACTTCACTGTCACCACTGGGAATGCAGTGCAGTGAGTCCAGGGAGTGCACTTGCACCACTGGGGATGCAGTGCAGTGACTCCAGTGAGTGCACTGACACCACTGGGGATGCACTTCAGTCAGTCCAGTGAGTGTACTGGCACCACTGGGGATGCACTGCAGTGAGTCAAGAGAGTGCACTGGCAGGACTGGGGATGCAGTGCAGTGAGTCCAGAGAGTGCACTGGCACCACTGGGGATGCCCTGCAGTGAGTCCTGAGAGCGCACTGGCACCACTGGGGATGCAGTGCAGTGAGTCCAGAGAGCGCACTGGCACCAGTGGGAATGCGGTGCAGTGAGTCCAGAGAGTGCAATGGCACCACTGGGGATGTACTGCAGTGAGTCCAGAGAGTGCACTAGCACCACTGGGGATGCAGAGCAGTGAGTCCAGAGAGTGCACTGGCACCACTGAGAATGCATTTCAGTGAGTCCAGAGAGTGCCGTTCCAGCCTCGGCATCCGCTCCAGCCGAGTCAACCCCGCGGTAGCCCCTCCAGCCGCGGCAGACGCTCCAGCCGCGGCAGCCGCTCCAGCCGCTCCAGCCGCGGCAGCCGCTCCAGCCCCTCCAGCCGCGCCAGCCTCTCCATCCGCGGCAGCCGCTCCAGCCGCGGCAGCCGCTCCAGCCGCTCCAGCCGCGGCAGCCGCTCCAGCCGCTACCGAGTGGAGCGGCTGCCACGGCTGGAGGGCTACCGCGGCTGGAGCGGCTGCCGCGGCTGGAGCAGTGCAGTGAGTCCAGGGAGTGCAAAGGCACCAGTGGGGATGGAGTGCAGTGAGTCCAAAGACTTCAATGTCACCACTGGGAATGCACTTCAGTCAGTCCAGTGAGTGTACTGGCACCACTGGGGATGCACAGCAGTGAGTCCAGAGAGTGCATTGGCACCACTGGGGATGCAGTGCAGTGAGTCCAGAGAGTGCACTGGCACCATTGGAGATGCAGTGCAGTGAGTCCAGAGAGTGCACTGGCACCACTGGGGATGCAGTGCAGTGAGTCCAGAGAGTGCACTGGCACCAGTGGGGATGCAGTGCAGAGTGTCCAGAGAGTGCACTGGCACCACTGGGATGCACTGCAGTGAGTCCAGAGAGTGCTCTGGCACCACTGGAGATGCACTTCAGTGAGTGCAGAGACTGCACTGGCACCACTGGGGATGCAGTGCAGTGAGTCCAGTGAGTGTACTGGCACCACTGGGGATGCACTGCAGTGAGTCCAGAGAGTGCATTGGCACCACTTGGGATGCACTGCAGTGAGTCCAGAGAGTGCACTGGCACCACTGGGGATGCAGTGCAGTGAGTCCAGAGAGTGCACTGGCTCCACTGAGAATGCACTTCAGTGAGTCCAGAGAGCGAACTGGCACCACTGTGGATGCAGTGCCGTGAGTCCAGCGAATGCACTGGCACCACTGGGGATACGGTGCCGGGAGTCCAGAGAGTGCACTGACACCACTGGGGATGCAGTGCAGTGAGTCCACAGAGTGCACTGACACCAGTGGGAATGCGGTGCAGTGAGTCCAGAGAGTGCACTGGCACCACTGGGGATGCACTGCAGTGAGTCCAGAGTGCACTAGCACCACTGGGGATGCAGAGCAGTGAGTCCAGAGAGTGCACTGGCACCACTGAGAATGCATTTCAGTGAGTCCAGAGAGTGCCGTTCCAGCCTCGGTATCCGCTCCAGCCGAGTCAACCCCGCGGTAGGCCCTCCAGCCGCGGCAGACGCTCCAGCCGCGGCAGCCGCTCCAGCCGCTCCAGCCGCGGCAGCCGCTCCAGCCCCTCCAGCCTCGCCAGCCTCTCCATCCGCGGCAGCCGCTCCAGCCGCGGCAGCCGCTCCAGCCGCTCCAACCGCGGCAGCCGCTCCAGCCGCTACCGAGTGGAGCGGCTGCCACGGCTGGAGGGCTACCGCGGCTGGAGCGGCTGCCGCGGCTGGAGCAGTGCAGTGAGTCCAGGGAGTGCAAAGGCACCAGTGGGGATGGAGTGCAGTGAGTCCAAAGACTTCACTGTCACCACTGGGAATGCAGTGCAGTGAGTCCAGGGAGTGCACTTGCACCACTGGGGATGCAGTGCAGTGACTCCAGTGAGTGCACTGACACCACTGGGGATGCACTTCAGTCAGTCCAGTGAGTGTACTGGCATCACTGGGGATGCACTGCAGTGAGTCAAGAGAGTGCACTGGCAGGACTGGGGATGCAGTGCAGTGAGTCCAGAGAGTGCACTGGCACCACTGGGGATGCCCTGCAGTGAGTCCTGAGAGCGCACTGGCACCACTGGGGATGCAGTGCAGTGAGTCCAGAGAGCGCACTGGCACCAGTGGGAATGCGGTGCAGTGAGTCCAGAGAGTGCAATGGCACCACTGGGGATGCACTGCAGTGAGTCCAGAGAGTGCACTAGCACCACTGGGGATGCAGAGCAGTGAGTCCAGAGAGTGCACTGGCACCACTGAGAATGCATTTCAGTGAGTCCAGAGAGTGCCGTTCCAGCCTCGGCATCCGCTCCAGCCGAGTCAACCCCGCGGTAGCCCCTCCAGCCGCGGCAGACGCTCCAGCCGCGGCAGCCGCTCCAGCCGCTCCAGCCGCGGCAGCCGCTCCAGCCCCTCCAGCCGCGCCAGCCTCTCCATCCGCGGCAGCCGCTCCAGCCGCGGCAGCCGCTCCAGCCGCTCCAGCCGCGGCAGCCGCTCCAGCCGCTACCGAGTGGAGCGGCTGCCACGGCTGGAGGGCTACCGCGGCTGGAGCGGCTGCCGCGGCTGGAGCAGTGCAGTGAGTCCAGGGAGTGCAAAGGCACCAGTGGGGATGGAGTGCAGTGAGTCCAAAGACTTCAATGTCACCACTGGGAATGCACTTCAGTCAGTCCAGTGAGTGTACTGGCACCACTGGGGATGCACAGCAGTGAGTCCAGAGAGTGCATTGGCACCACTGGGGATGCAGTGCAGTGAGTCCAGAGAGTGCACTGGCACCATTGGAGATGCAGTGCAGTGAGTCCAGAGAGTGCACTGGCACCAGTGGGGATGCAGTGCAGAGTGTCCAGAGAGTGCACTGGCACCACAGGTGATGCACTGCAGTGAGTCCAGAGAGTGCTCTGGCACCACTGGAGATGCACTTCAGTGAGTGCAGAGACTGCACTGGCACCACTGGGGATGCAGTGCAGTGAGTCCAGTGAGTGTACTGGCACCACTGGGGATGCACTGCAGTGAGTCCAGAGAGTGCATTGGCACCACTTGGGATGCACTGCAGTGAGTCCAGAGAGTGCACTGGCACCACTGGGGATGCAGTGCAGTGAGTCCAGAGAGTGCACTGGCTCCACTGAGAATGCACTTCAGTGAGTCCAGAGAGTGCACTGGCACCACTGTGGATGCAGTGCCGTGAGTCCAGCGAATGCACTGGCACCACTGGGGATACGGTGCCGGGAGTCCAGAGAGTGCACTGACACCACTGGGGATGCAGTGCAGTGAGTCCACAGAGTGCACTGACACCAGTGGGAATGCGGTGCAGTGAGTCCAGAGAGTGCACTGGCACCACTGGGGATGCACTGCAGTGAGTCCAGAGTGCACTAGCACCACTGGGGATGCAGAGCAGTGAGTCCAGAGAGTGCACTGGCACCACTGAGAATGCATTTCAGTGAGTCCAGAGAGTGCCGTTCCAGCCTCGGTATCCGCTCCAGCCGAGTCAACCCCGCGGTAGGCCCTCCAGCCGCGGCAGACGCTCCAGCCGCGGCAGCCGCTCCAGCCGCTCCAGCCGCGGCAGCCGCTCCAGCCCCTCCAGCCTCGCCAGCCTCTCCATCCGCGGCAGCCGCTCCAGCCGCGGCAGCCGCTCCAGCCGCTCCAACCGCGGCAGCCGCTCCAGCCGCTACCGAGTGGAGCGGCTGCCACGGCTGGAGGGCTACCGCGGCTGGAGCGGCTGCCGCGGCTGGAGCAGTGCAGTGAGTCCAGGGAGTGCAAAGGCACCAGTGGGGATGGAGTGCAGTGAGTCCAAAGACTTCACTGTCACCACTGGGAATGCAGTGCAGTGAGTCCAGGGAGTGCACTTGCACCACTGGGGATGCAGTGCAGTGACTCCAGTGAGTGCACTGACACCACTGGGGATGCACTTCAGTCAGTCCAGTGAGTGTACTGGCACCACTGGGGATGCACTGCAGTGAGTCAAGAGAGTGCACTGGCAGGACTGGGGATGCAGTGCAGTGAGTCCAGAGAGTGCACTGGCACCACTGGGGATGCCCTGCAGTGAGTCCTGAGAGCGCACTGGCACCACTGGGGATGCAGTGCAGTGAGTCCAGAGAGTGCAATGGCACCACTGGGGATGCACTGCAGTGAGTCCAGAGAGTGCACTAGCACCACTGGGGATGCAGAGCAGTGAGTCCAGAGAGTGCACTGGCACCACTGAGAATGCATTTCAGTGAGTCCAGAGAGTGCCGTTCCAGCCTCGGCATCCGCTCCAGCCGAGTCAACCCCGCGGTAGCCCCTCCAGCCGCGGCAGACGCTCCAGCCGCGGCAGCCGCTCCAGCCGCTCCAGCCGCGGCAGCCGCTCCAGCCCCTCCAGCCGCGCCAGCCTCTCCATCCGCGGCAGCCGCTCCAGCCGCGGCAGCCGCTCCAGCCGCTCCAGCCGCGGCAGCCGCTCCAGCCGCTACCGAGTGGAGCGGCTGCCACGGCTGGAGGGCTACCGCGGCTGGAGCGGCTGCCGCGGCTGGAGCAGTGCAGTGAGTCCAGGGAGTGCAAAGGCACCAGTGGGGATGGAGTGCAGTGAGTCCAAAGACTTCAATGTCACCACTGGGAATGCACTTCAGTCAGTCCAGTGAGTGTACTGGCACCACTGGGGATGCACAGCAGTGAGTCCAGAGAGTGCATTGGCACCACTGGGGATGCAGTGCAGTGAGTCCAGAGAGTGCACTGGCACCATTGGAGATGCAGTGCAGTGAGTCCAGAGAGTGCACTGGCACCACTGGGGATGCAGTGCAGTGAGTCCAGAGAGTGCACTGGCACCAGTGGGGATGCAGTGCAGAGTGTCCAGAGAGTGCACTGGCACCACTGGGGATGCAGTGCAGTGAGTCCAGAGAGTGCACTGGCACCAGTGGGGATGCAGTGCAGAGTGTCCAGAGAGTGCACTGGCACCACTGGGATGCACTGCAGTGAGTCCAGAGAGTGCTCTGGCACCACTGGAGATGCACTTCAGTGAGTCCAGAGAGTGCACTGGCACCACTGGGGATGCAGTGCAGTGAGTCCAGAGAGTGCACTGGCACCACTGAGAATGCACTTCAGTGAGTCCAGAGAGTGCACTGGCACCACTGTGGATGCAGTGCCGTGAGTCCAGCGAATGCACTGGCACCACTGGGGATACGGTGCCGGGAGTCCAGAGAGTGCACTGACACCACTGGGGATGCAGTGCAGTGAGTCCACAGAGTGCACTGACACCAGTGGGAATGCGGTGCAGTGAGTCCAGAGAGTGCACTGGCACCACTGGGGATGCAGAGCAGTGAGTCCAGAGAGTGCACTGGCACCACTGAGAATGCATTTCAGTGAGTCCAGAGAGTGCCGTTCCAGCCTCGGCATCCGCTCCAGCCGAGTCAACCCCGCGGTAGCCCCTCCAGCCGCGGCAGCCGCTCCAGCCGCGGCAGCCGCTCCAGCCGCTCCAGCCGCGGCAGCCGCTCCAGCCCCTCCAGCCGCGCCAGCCTCTCCATCCGCGGCAGCCGCTCCAGCCGCGGCAGCCGCTCCAGCCGCTCCAGCCGCGGCAGCCGCTCCAGCCGCTACCGAGTGGAGCGGCTGCCACGGCTGGAGGGCTACCGCGGCTGGAGCGGCTGCCGCGGCTGGAGCAGTGCAGTGAGTCCAGGGAGTGCAAAGGCACCAGTGGGGATGGAGTGCAGTGAGTCCAAAGACTTCAATGTCACCACTGGGAATGCACTTCAGTCAGTCCAGTGAGTGTACTGGCACCACTGGGGATGCACAGCAGTGAGTCCAGAGAGTGCATTGGCACCACTGGGGATGCAGTGCAGTGAGTCCAGAGAGTGCACTGGCACCATTGGAGATGCAGTGCAGTGAGTCCAGAGAGTGCACTGGCACCACTGGGGATGCAGTGCAGTGAGTCCAGAGAGTGCACTGGCACCAGTGGGGATGCAGTGCAGAGTGTCCAGAGAGTGCACTGGCACCACTGGGATGCACTGCAGTGAGTCCAGAGAGTGCTCTGGCACCACTGGAGATGCACTTCAGTGAGTGCAGAGACTGCACTGGCACCACTGGGGATGCAGTGCAGTGAGTCCAGTGAGTGTACTGGCACCACTGGGGATGCACTGCAGTGAGTCCAGAGAGTGCATTGGCACCACTTGGGATGCACTGCAGTGAGTCCAGAGAGTGCACTGGCACCACTGGGGATGCAGTGCAGTGAGTCCAGAGAGTGCACTGGCTCCACTGAGAATGCACTTCAGTGAGTCCAGAGAGTGCACTGGCACCACTGTGGATGCAGTGCCGTGAGTCCAGCGAATGCACTGGCACCACTGGGGATACGGTGCCGGGAGTCCAGAGAGTGCACTGACACCACTGGGGATGCAGTGCAGTGAGTCCACAGAGTGCACTGACACCAGTGGGAATGCGGTGCAGTGAGTCCAGAGAGTGCACTGGCACCACTGGGGATGCACTGCAGTGAGTCCAGAGTGCACTAGCACCACTGGGGATGCAGAGCAGTGAGTCCAGAGAGTGCACTGGCACCACTGAGAATGCATTTCAGTGAGTCCAGAGAGTGCCGTTCCAGCCTCGGTATCCGCTCCAGCCGAGTCAACCCCGCGGTAGGCCCTCCAGCCGCGGCAGACGCTCCAGCCGCGGCAGCCGCTCCAGCCGCTCCAGCCGCGGCAGCCGCTCCAGCCCCTCCAGCCTCGCCAGCCTCTCCATCCGCGGCAGCCGCTCCAGCCGCGGCAGCCGCTCCAGCCGCTCCAACCGCGGCAGCCGCTCCAGCCGCTACCGAGTGGAGCGGCTGCCACGGCTGGAGGGCTACCGCGGCTGGAGCGGCTGCCGCGGCTGGAGCAGTGCAGTGAGTCCAGGGAGTGCAAAGGCACCAGTGGGGATGGAGTGCAGTGAGTCCAAAGACTTCACTGTCACCACTGGGAATGCAGTGCAGTGAGTCCAGGGAGTGCACTTGCACCACTGGGGATGCAGTGCAGTGACTCCAGTGAGTGCACTGACACCACTGGGGATGCAGTGCAGTGAGTCCAGAGAGTGCACTGGCACCAGTGGGGATGCAGTGCAGTGAGTCCAGAGAGTGCACTGGCACCACTGGGGATGCAGTGCAGTGAGTCCAGAGAGTGCACTGGCACCAGTGGGGATGCAGTGCAGTGAGTCCAGAGAGTGCACTGGCACCACTGGGGATGCAGTGCAGTGAGTCCAGAGAGTGCACTGGCACCAGTGGGGATGCAGTGCAGAGTGTCCAGAGAGTGCACTGGCACCAGTGGGGATGCAGTGCAGTGAGTCCAGAGAGTGCACTGGCACCAGTGGGGATGCAGTGTAGTGAGTCCAGTGAGTGCACTGGCACCAGTGGGGATGCAGTGCAGTGAGTCCAGAGAGTGCACTGGCACCAGTGGGGATGCAGTGCAGAGTGTCCAGAGAGTGCACTGGCACCAGTGGGGATGCAGTGCAGTGAGTCCAGAGAGTGCACTGGCACCACTGGGGATGCAGTGCAGTGAGTCCAGAGAGTGCACTGGCACCAGTGGGGATGCAGTGCAGTGAGTCCAGAGAGTGCACTGGCACCACTGGGGATGCAGTGCAGTGAGTCCAGAGAGTGCACTGGCACCAGTGGGGATGCAGTGCAGTGACTCCAGAGAGTGCACTGGCACCAGTGGGGATGCAGTGCAGTGAGTCCAGAGAGTGCACTGGCACCAGTGGGGATGCAGTGCAGAGTGTCCAGAGAGTGCACTGGCACCAGTGGGGATGCAGTGCAGTGAGTCCAGTGAGTGCACTGGCACCAGTGGGGATGCAGTGCAGTGAGTCCAGAGAGCGCACTGGCACCAGTGGGGATGCAGTGCAGAGTGTCCAGAGAGTGCACTGGCACCAGTGGGGATGCAGTGCAGTGAGTCCAGAGAGTGCACTGGCACCAGTGGGGATGCAGTGCAGAGTGTCCAGAGAGCGCACTGGCACCAGTGGGAATGCAGTGCAGTGAGTCCAGAGAGTGCACTGGCACCACTGGGGATGCAGTGCAGTGAGTCCAGAGAGTGCACTGGCACCAGTGGGGATGCAGTGCAGTGAGTCCAGAGAGTGCACTGGCACCACTGGGGATGCAGTGCAGTGAGTCCAGAGAGTGCACTGGCACCAGTGGGGATGCAGTGCAGTGACTCCAGAGAGTGCACTGGCACCAGTGGGGATGCAGTGCAGTGAGTCCAGAGAGTGCACTGGCACCAGTGGGGATGCAGTGCAGTGAGTCCAGAGAGTGCACTGGCACCACTGGGGATGCAGTGTAGTGAGTCCAGTGAGTGTACTGGCACCACTGGGGATGCACTGCAGTGAGTCAAGAGAGTGCACTGGCAGGACTGGGGATGCAGTGCAGTGAGTCCAGAGAGTGCACTGGCACCACTGGGGATGCCCTGCAGTGAGTCCTGAGAGCGCACTGGCACCACTGGGGATGCAGTGCAGTGAGTCCAGAGAGCGCACTGGCACCAGTGGGAATGCGGTGCAGTGAGTCCAGAGAGTGCAATGGCACCACTGGGGATGCACTGCAGTGAGTCCAGAGAGTGCACTAGCACCACTGGGGATGCAGAGCAGTGAGTCCAGAGAGTGCACTGGCACCACTGAGAATGCATTTCAGTGAGTCCAGAGAGTGCCGTTCCAGCCTCGGCATCCGCTCCAGCCGAGTCAACCCCGCGGTAGCCCCTCCAGCCGCGGCAGACGCTCCAGCCGCGGCAGCCGCTCCAGCCGCTCCAGCCGCGGCAGCCGCTCCAGCCCCTCCAGCCGCGCCAGCCTCTCCATCCGCGGCAGCCGCTCCAGCCGCGGCAGCCGCTCCAGCCGCTCCAGCCGCGGCAGCCGCTCCAGCCGCTACCGAGTGGAGCGGCTGCCACGGCTGGAGGGCTACCGCGGCTGGAGCGGCTGCCGCGGCTGGAGCAGTGCAGTGAGTCCAGGGAGTGCAAAGGCACCAGTGGGGATGGAGTGCAGTGAGTCCAAAGACTTCAATGTCACCACTGGGAATGCACTTCAGTCAGTCCAGTGAGTGTACTGGCACCACTGGGGATGCACAGCAGTGAGTCCAGAGAGTGCATTGGCACCACTGGGGATGCAGTGCAGTGAGTCCAGAGAGTGCACTGGCACCATTGGAGATGCAGTGCAGTGAGTCCAGAGAGTGCACTGGCACCACTGGGGATGCAGTGCAGTGAGTCCAGAGAGTGCACTGGCACCAGTGGGGATGCAGTGCAGAGTGTCCAGAGAGTGCACTGGCACCACTGGGATGCACTGCAGTGAGTCCAGAGAGTGCTCTGGCACCACTGGAGATGCACTTCAGTGAGTGCAGAGACTGCACTGGCACCACTGGGGATGCAGTGCAGTGAGTCCAGTGAGTGTACTGGCACCACTGGGGATGCACTGCAGTGAGTCCAGAGAGTGCATTGGCACCACTTGGGATGCACTGCAGTGAGTCCAGAGAGTGCACTGGCACCACTGGGGATGCAGTGCAGTGAGTCCAGAGAGTGCACTGGCTCCACTGAGAATGCACTTCAGTGAGTCCAGAGAGTGCACTGGCACCACTGTGGATGCAGTGCCGTGAGTCCAGCGAATGCACTGGCACCACTGGGGATACGGTGCCGGGAGTCCAGAGAGTGCACTGACACCACTGGGGATGCAGTGCAGTGAGTCCACAGAGTGCACTGACACCAGTGGGAATGCGGTGCAGTGAGTCCAGAGAGTGCACTGGCACCACTGGGGATGAACTGCAGTGAGTCCAGAGTGCGCTAGCACCACTGGGGATGCAGAGTAGTGAGTCCAGAGAGTGCACTGGCACCACTGAGAATGCATTTCAGTGAGTCCAGAGAGTGCCGTTCCAGCCTCGGTATCCGCTCCAGCCGAGTCAACCCCGCGGTAGGCCCTCCAGCCGCGGCAGACGCTCCAGCCGCGGCAGCCGCTCCAGCCGCTCCAGCCGCGGCAGCCGCTCCAGCCCCTCCAGCCTCGCCAGCCTCTCCATCCGCGGCAGCCGCTCCAGCCGCGGCAGCCGCTCCAGCCGCTCCAACCGCGGCAGCCGCTCCAGCCGCTACCGAGTGGAGCGGCTGCCACGGCTGGAGGGCTACCGCGGCTGGAGCGGCTGCCGCGGCTGGAGCAGTGCAGTGAGTCCAGGGAGTGCAAAGGCACCAGTGGGGATGGAGTGCAGTGAGTCCAAAGACTTCACTGTCACCACTGGGAATGCAGTGCAGTGAGTCCAGGGAGTGCACTTGCACCACTGGGGATGCAGTGCAGTGACTCCAGTGAGTGCACTGACACCACTGGGGATGCACTTCAGTCAGTCCAGTGAGTGTACTGGCACCACTGGGGATGCACTGCAGTGAGTCAAGAGAGTGCACTGGCAGGACTGGGGATGCAGTGCAGTGAGTCCAGAGAGTGCACTGGCACCACTGGGGATGCCCTGCAGTGAGTCCTGAGAGCGCACTGGCACCACTGGGGATGCAGTGCAGTGAGTCCAGAGAGCGCACTGGCACCAGTGGGAATGCGGTGCAGTGAGTCCAGAGAGTGCAATGGCACCACTGGGGATGCACTGCAGTGAGTCCAGAGAGTGCACTAGCACCACTGGGGATGCAGAGCAGTGAGTCCAGAGAGTGCACTGGCACCACTGAGAATGCATTTCAGTGAGTCCAGAGAGTGCCGTTCCAGCCTCGGCATCCGCTCCAGCCGAGTCAACCCCGCGGTAGCCCCTCCAGCCGCGGCAGACGCTCCAGCCGCGGCAGCCGCTCCAGCCGCTCCAGCCGCGGCAGCCGCTCCAGCCCCTCCAGCCGCGCCAGCCTCTCCATCCGCGGCAGCCGCTCCAGCCGCGGCAGCCGCTCCAGCCGCTCCAACCGCGGCAGCCGCTCCAGCCGCGGCAGCCGCTCCAGCCGCTCCAGCCGCGGCAGCCGCTCCAGCCGCTACCGAGTGGAGCGGCTGCCACGGCTGGAGGGCTACCGCGGCTGGAGCGGCTGCCGCGGCTGGAGCAGTGCAGTGAGTCCAGGGAGTGCAAAGGCACCAGTGGGGATGGAGTGCAGTGAGTCCAAAGACTTCAATGTCACCACTGGGAATGCACTTCAGTCAGTCCAGTGAGTGTACTGGCACCACTGGGGATGCACAGCAGTGAGTCCAGAGAGTGCATTGGCACCACTGGGGATGCAGTGCAGTGAGTCCAGAGAGTGCACTGGCACCATTGGAGATGCAGTGCAGTGAGTCCAGAGAGTGCACTGGCACCACTGGGGATGCAGTGCAGTGAGTCCAGAGAGTGCACTGGCACCAGTGGGGATGCAGTGCAGAGTGTCCAGAGAGTGCACTGGCACCACTGGGATGCACTGCAGTGAGTCCAGAGAGTGCTCTGGCACCACTGGAGATGCACTTCAGTGAGTGCAGAGACTGCACTGGCACCAATGGGGATGCAGTGCAGTGAGTCCAGTGAGTGTACTGGCACCACTGGGGATGCACTGCAGTGAGTCCAGAGAGTGCATTGGCACCACTTGGGATGCACTGCAGTGAGTCCAGAGAGTGCACTGGCACCACTGGGGATGCAGTGCAGTGAGTCCAGAGAGTGCACTGGCTCCACTGAGAATGCACTTCAGTGAGTCCAGAGAGTGCACTGGCACCACTGTGGATGCAGTGCCGTGAGTCCAGCGAATGCACTGGCACCACTGGGGATACGGTGCCGGGAGTCCAGAGAGTGCACTGACACCACTGGGGATGCAGTGCAGTGAGTCCACAGAGTGCACTGACACCAGTGGGAATGCGGTGCAGTGAGTCCAGAGAGTGCACTGGCACCACTGGGGATGCACTGCAGTGAGTCCAGAGTGCACTAGCACCACTGGGGATGCAGAGCAGTGAGTCCAGAGAGTGCACTGGCACCACTGAGAATGCATTTCAGTGAGTCCAGAGAGTGCCGTTCCAGCCTCGGTATCCGCTCCAGCCGAGTCAACCCCGCGGCAGCCGCTCCAGCCGCTCCAGCCGCGGCAGCCGCTCCAGCCCCTCCAGCCTCGCCAGCCTCTCCATCCGCGGCAGCCGCTCCAGCCGCGGCAGCCGCTCCAGCCGCTCCAACCGCGGCAGCCGCTCCAGCCGCTACCGAGTGGAGCGGCTGCCACGGCTGGAGGGCTACCGCGGCTGGAGCGGCTGCCGCGGCTGGAGCAGTGCAGTGAGTCCAGGGAGTGCAAAGGCACCAGTGGGGATGGAGTGCAGTGAGTCCAAAGACTTCACTGTCACCACTGGGAATGCAGTGCAGTGAGTCCAGGGAGTGCACTTGCACCACTGGGGATGCAGTGCAGTGACTCCAGTGAGTGCACTGACACCACTGGGGATGCACTTCAGTCAGTCCAGTGAGTGTACTGGCACCACTGGGGATGCACTGCAGTGAGTCAAGAGAGTGCACTGGCAGGACTGGGGATGCAGTGCAGTGAGTCCAGAGAGTGCACTGGCACCACTGGGGATGCCCTGCAGTGAGTCCTGAGAGCGCACTGGCACCACTGGGGATGCAGTGCAGTGAGTCCAGAGAGCGCACTGGCACCAGTGGGAATGCGGTGCAGTGAGTCCAGAGAGTGCAATGGCACCACTGGGGATGCACTGCAGTGAGTCCAGAGAGTGCACTAGCACCACTGGGGATGCAGAGCAGTGAGTCCAGAGAGTGCACTGGCACCACTGAGAATGCATTTCAGTGAGTCCAGAGAGTGCCGTTCCAGCCTCGGCATCCGCTCCAGCCGAGTCAACCCCGCGGTAGCCCCTCCAGCCGCGGCAGACGCTCCAGCCGCGGCAGCCGCTCCAGCCGCTCCAGCCGCGGCAGCCGCTCCAGCCCCTCCAGCCGCGCCAGCCTCTCCATCCGCGGCAGCCGCTCCAGCCGCGGCAGCCGCTCCAGCCGCTCCAGCCGCGGCAGCCGCTCCAGCCGCTACCGAGTGGAGCGGCTGCCACGGCTGGAGGGCTACCGCGGCTGGAGCGGCTGCCGCGGCTGGAGCAGTGCAGTGAGTCCAGGGAGTGCAAAGGCACCAGTGGGGATGGAGTGCAGTGAGTCCAAAGACTTCAATGTCACCACTGGGAATGCACTTCAGTCAGTCCAGTGAGTGTACTGGCACCACTGGGGATGCACAGCAGTGAGTCCAGAGAGTGCATTGGCACCACTGGGGATGCAGTGCAGTGAGTCCAGAGAGTGCACTGGCACCATTGGAGATGCAGTGCAGTGAGTCCAGAGAGTGCACTGGCACCACTGGGGATGCAGTGCAGTGAGTCCAGAGAGTGCACTGGCACCAGTGGGGATGCAGTGCAGAGTGTCCAGAGAGTGCACTGGCACCACTGGGATGCACTGCAGTGAGTCCAGAGAGTGCTCTGGCACCACTGGAGATGCACTTCAGTGAGTGCAGAGACTGCACTGGCACCACTGGGGATGCAGTGCAGTGAGTCCAGTGAGTGTACTGGCACCACTGGGGATGCACTGCAGTGAGTCCAGAGAGTGCATTGGCACCACTTGGGATGCACTGCAGTGAGTCCAGAGAGTGCACTGGCACCACTGGGGATGCAGTGCAGTGAGTCCAGAGAGTGCACTGGCTCCACTGAGAATGCACTTCAGTGAGTCCAGAGAGTGCACTGGCACCACTGTGGATGCAGTGCCGTGAGTCCAGCGAATGCACTGGCACCACTGGGGATACGGTGCCGGGAGTCCAGAGAGTGCACTGACACCACTGGGGATGCAGTGCAGTGAGTCCACAGAGTGCACTGACACCAGTGGGAATGCGGTGCAGTGAGTCCAGAGAGTGCACTGGCACCACTGGGGATGCACTGCAGTGAGTCCAGAGTGCACTAGCACCACTGGGGATGCAGAGCAGTGAGTCCAGAGAGTGCACTGGCACCACTGAGAATGCATTTCAGTGAGTCCAGAGAGTGCCGTTCCAGCCTCGGTATCCGCTCCAGCCGAGTCAACCCCGCGGTAGGCCCTCCAGCCGCGGCAGACGCTCCAGCCGCGGCAGCCGCTCCAGCCGCTCCAGCCGCGGCAGCCGCTCCAGCCCCTCCAGCCTCGCCAGCCTCTCCATCCGCGGCAGCCGCTCCAGCCGCGGCAGCCGCTCCAGCCGCTCCAACCGCGGCAGCCGCTCCAGCCGCTACCGAGTGGAGCGGCTGCCACGGCTGGAGGGCTACCGCGGCTGGAGCGGCTGCCGCGGCTGGAGCAGTGCAGTGAGTCCAGGGAGTGCAAAGGCACCAGTGGGGATGGAGTGCAGTGAGTCCAAAGACTTCACTGTCACCACTGGGAATGCAGTGCAGTGAGTCCAGGGAGTGCACTTGCACCACTGGGGATGCAGTGCAGTGACTCCAGTGAGTGCACTGACACCACTGGGGATGCACTTCAGTCAGTCCAGTGAGTGTACTGGCACCACTGGGGATGCACTGCAGTGAGTCAAGAGAGTGCACTGGCAGGACTGGGGATGCAGTGCAGTGAGTCCAGAGAGTGCACTGGCACCACTGGGGATGCCCTGCAGTGAGTCCTGAGAGCGCACTGGCACCACTGGGGATGCAGTGCAGTGAGTCCAGAGAGTGCAATGGCACCACTGGGGATGCACTGCAGTGAGTCCAGAGAGTGCACTAGCACCACTGGGGATGCAGAGCAGTGAGTCCAGAGAGTGCACTGGCACCACTGAGAATGCATTTCAGTGAGTCCAGAGAGTGCCGTTCCAGCCTCGGCATCCGCTCCAGCCGAGTCAACCCCGCGGTAGCCCCTCCAGCCGCGGCAGACGCTCCAGCCGCGGCAGCCGCTCCAGCCGCTCCAGCCGCGGCAGCCGCTCCAGCCCCTCCAGCCGCGCCAGCCTCTCCATCCGCGGCAGCCGCTCCAGCCGCGGCAGCCGCTCCAGCCGCTCCAGCCGCGGCAGCCGCTCCAGCCGCTACCGAGTGGAGCGGCTGCCACGGCTGGAGGGCTACCGCGGCTGGAGCGGCTGCCGCGGCTGGAGCAGTGCAGTGAGTCCAGGGAGTGCAAAGGCACCAGTGGGGATGGAGTGCAGTGAGTCCAAAGACTTCACTGTCACCACTGGGAATGCAGTGCAGTGAGTCCAGGGAGTGCACTTGCACCACTGGGGATGCAGTGCAGTGACTCCAGTGAGTGCACTGACACCACTGGGGATGCACTTCAGTCAGTCCAGTGAGTGTACTGGCACCACTGGGGATGCACTGCAGTGAGTCAAGAGAGTGCACTGGCAGGACTGGGGATGCAGTGCAGTGAGTCCAGAGAGTGCACTGGCACCACTGGGGATGCCCTGCAGTGAGTCCTGAGAGCGCACTGGCACCACTGGGGATGCAGTGCAGTGAGTCCAGAGAGCGCACTGGCACCAGTGGGAATGCGGTGCAGTGAGTCCAGAGAGTGCAATGGCACCACTGGGGATGCACTGCAGTGAGTCCAGAGAGTGCACTAGCACCACTGGGGATGCAGAGCAGTGAGTCCAGAGAGTGCACTGGCACCACTGAGAATGCATTTCAGTGAGTCCAGAGAGTGCCGTTCCAGCCTCGGCATCCGCTCCAGCCGAGTCAACCCCGCGGTAGCCCCTCCAGCCGCGGCAGACGCTCCAGCCGCGGCAGCCGCTCCAGCCGCTCCAGCCGCGGCAGCCGCTCCAGCCCCTCCAGCCGCGCCAGCCTCTCCATCCGCGGCAGCCGCTCCAGCCGCGGCAGCCGATCCAGCCGCTCCAGCCGCGGCAGCCGCTCCAGCCGCTACCGAGTGGAGCGGCTGCCGCGGCTGGAGCAGTGCAGTGAGTCCAGGGAGTGCAAAGGCACCAGTGGGGATGGAGTGCAGTGAGTCCAAAGACTTCAATGTCACCACTGGGAATGCACTTCAGTCAGTCCAGTGAGTGTACTGGCACCACTGGGGATGCACAGCAGTGAGTCCAGAGAGTGCATTGGCACCACTGGGGATGCAGTGCAGTGAGTCCAGAGAGTGCACTGGCACCATTGGAGATGCAGTGCAGTGAGTCCAGAGAGTGCACTGGCACCACTGGGGATGCAGTGCAGTGAGTCCAGAGAGTGCACTGGCACCAGTGGGGATGCAGTGCAGAGTGTCCAGAGAGTGCACTGGCACCACTGGGATGCACTGCAGTGAGTCCAGAGAGTGCTCTGGCACCACTGGAGATGCACTTCAGTGAGTGCAGAGACTGCACTGGCACCACTGGGGATGCAGTGCAGTGAGTCCAGTGAGTGTACTGGCACCACTGGGGATGCACTGCAGTGAGTCCAGAGAGTGCATTGGCACCACTTGGGATGCACTGCAGTGAGTCCAGAGAGTGCACTGGCACCACTGGGGATGCAGTGCAGTGAGTCCAGAGAGTGCACTGGCTCCACTGAGAATGCACTTCAGTGAGTCCAGAGAGTGCACTGGCACCACTGTGGATGCAGTGCCGTGAGTCCAGCGAATGCACTGGCACCACTGGGGATACGGTGCCGGGAGTCCAGAGAGTGCACTGACACCACTGGGGATGCAGTGCAGTGAGTCCACAGAGTGCACTGACACCAGTGGGAATGCGGTGCAGTGAGTCCAGAGAGTGCACTGGCACCACTGGGGATGCACTGCAGTGAGTCCAGAGTGCACTAGCACCACTGGGGATGCAGAGCAGTGAGTCCAGAGAGTGCACTGGCACCACTGAGAATGCATTTCAGTGAGTCCAGAGAGTGCCGTTCCAGCCTCGGTATCCGCTCCAGCCGAGTCAACCCCGCGGTAGGCCCTCCAGCCGCGGCAGACGCTCCAGCCGCGGCAGCCGCTCCAGCCGCTCCAGCCGCGGCAGCCGCTCCAGCCCCTCCAGCCTCGCCAGCCTCTCCATCCGCGGCAGCCGCTCCAGCCGCGGCAGCCGCTCCAGCCGCTCCAACCGCGGCAGCCGCTCCAGCCGCTACCGAGTGGAGCGGCTGCCACGGCTGGAGGGCTACCGCGGCTGGAGCGGCTGCCGCGGCTGGAGCAGTGCAGTGAGTCCAGGGAGTGCAAAGGCACCAGTGGGGATGGAGTGCAGTGAGTCCAAAGACTTCACTGTCACCACTGGGAATGCAGTGCAGTGAGTCCAGGGAGTGCACTTGCACCACTGGGGATGCAGTGCAGTGACTCCAGTGAGTGCACTGACACCACTGGGGATGCACTTCAGTCAGTCCAGTGAGTGTACTGGCACCACTGGGGATGCACTGCAGTGAGTCAAGAGAGTGCACTGGCAGGACTGGGGATGCAGTGCAGTGAGTCCAGAGAGTGCACTGGCACCACTGGGGATGCCCTGCAGTGAGTCCTGAGAGCGCACTGGCACCACTGGGGATGCAGTGCAGTGAGTCCAGAGAGCGCACTGGCACCAGTGGGAATGCGGTGCAGTGAGTCCAGAGAGTGCAATGGCACCACTGGGGATGCACTGCAGTGAGTCCAGAGAGTGCACTAGCACCACTGGGGATGCAGAGCAGTGAGTCCAGAGAGTGCACTGGCACCACTGAGAATGCATTTCAGTGAGTCCAGAGAGTGCCGTTCCAGCCTCGGCATCCGCTCCAGCCGAGTCAACCCCGCGGTAGCCCCTCCAGCCGCGGCAGACGCTCCAGCCGCGGCAGCCGCTCCAGCCGCTCCAGCCGCGGCAGCCGCTCCAGCCCCTCCAGCCGCGCCAGCCTCTCCATCCGCGGCAGCCGCTCCAGCCGCGGCAGCCGCTCCAGCCGCTCCAGCCGCGGCAGCCGCTCCAGCCGCTACCGAGTGGAGCGGCTGCCACGGCTGGAGGGCTACCGCGGCTGGAGCGGCTGCCGCGGCTGGAGCAGTGCAGTGAGTCCAGGGAGTGCAAAGGCACCAGTGGGGATGGAGTGCAGTGAGTCCAAAGACTTCAATGTCACCACTGGGAATGCACTTCAGTCAGTCCAGTGAGTGTACTGGCACCACTGGGGATGCACAGCAGTGAGTCCAGAGAGTGCATTGGCACCACTGGGGATGCAGTGCAGTGAGTCCAGAGAGTGCACTGGCACCATTGGAGATGCAGTGCAGTGAGTCCAGAGAGTGCACTGGCACCACTGGGGATGCAGTGCAGTGAGTCCAGAGAGTGCACTGGCACCAGTGGGGATGCAGTGCAGAGTGTCCAGAGAGTGCACTGGCACCACTGGGATGCACTGCAGTGAGTCCAGAGAGTGCTCTGGCACCACTGGAGATGCACTTCAGTGAGTGCAGAGACTGCACTGGCACCACTGGGGATGCAGTGCAGTGAGTCCAGTGAGTGTACTGGCACCACTGGGGATGCACTGCAGTGAGTCCAGAGAGTGCATTGGCACCACTTGGGATGCACTGCAGTGAGTCCAGAGAGTGCACTGGCACCACTGGGGATGCAGTGCAGTGAGTCCAGAGAGTGCACTGGCTCCACTGAGAATGCACTTCAGTGAGTCCAGAGAGTGCACTGGCACCACTGTGGATGCAGTGCCGTGAGTCCAGCGCATGCACTGGCACCACTGGGGATACGGTGCCGGGAGTCCAGAGAGTGCACTGACACCACTGGGGATGCAGTGCAGTGAGTCCACAGAGTGCACTGACACCAGTGGGAATGCGGTGCAGTGAGTCCAGAGAGTGCACTGGCACCACTGGGGATGAACTGCAGTGAGTCCAGAGTGCACTAGCACCACTGGGGATGCAGAGTAGTGAGTCCAGAGAGTGCACTGGCACCACTGAGAATGCATTTCAGTGAGTCCAGAGAGTGCCGTTCCAGCCTCGGTATCCGCTCCAGCCGAGTCAACCCCGCGGTAGGCCCTCCAGCCGCGGCAGACGCTCCAGCCGCGGCAGCCGCTCCAGCCGCTCCAGCCGCGGCAGCCGCTCCAGCCCCTCCAGCCTCGCCAGCCTCTCCATCCGCGGCAGCCGCTCCAGCCGCGGCAGCCGCTCCAGCCGCTCCAACCGCGGCAGCCGCTCCAGCCGCTACCGAGTGGAGCGGCTGCCACGGCTGGAGGGCTACCGCGGCTGGAGCGGCTGCCGCGGCTGGAGCAGTGCAGTGAGTCCAGGGAGTGCAAAGGCACCAGTGGGGATGGAGTGCAGTGAGTCCAAAGACTTCACTGTCACCACTGGGAATGCAGTGCAGTGAGTCCAGGGAGTGCACTTGCACCACTGGGGATGCAGTGCAGTGACTCCAGTGAGTGCACTGACACCACTGGGGATGCACTTCAGTCAGTCCAGTGAGTGTACTGGCACCACTGGGGATGCACTGCAGTGAGTCAAGAGAGTGCACTGGCAGGACTGGGGATGCAGTGCAGTGAGTCCAGAGAGTGCACTGGCACCACTGGGGATGCCCTGCAGTGAGTCCTGAGAGCGCACTGGCACCACTGGGGATGCAGTGCAGTGAGTCCAGAGAGCGCACTGGCACCAGTGGGAATGCGGTGCAGTGAGTCCAGAGAGTGCAATGGCACCACTGGGGATGCACTGCAGTGAGTCCAGAGAGTGCACTAGCACCACTGGGGATGCAGAGCAGTGAGTCCAGAGAGTGCACTGGCACCACTGAGAATGCATTTCAGTGAGTCCAGAGAGTGCCGTTCCAGCCTCGGCATCCGCTCCAGCCGAGTCAACCCCGCGGTAGCCCCTCCAGCCGCGGCAGACGCTCCAGCCGCGGCAGCCGCTCCAGCCGCTCCAGCCGCGGCAGCCGCTCCAGCCCCTCCAGCCGCGCCAGCCTCTCCATCCGCGGCAGCCGCTCCAGCCGCGGCTGCCGCTCCAGCCGCTCCAACCGCGGCAGCCGCTCCAGCCGCGGCAGCCGCTCCAGCCGCTCCAGCCGCGGCAGCCGCTC
This sequence comes from Anser brachyrhynchus, assembly GCF_964034855.1. NCBI lineage: Eukaryota > Metazoa > Chordata > Aves > Anseriformes > Anatidae > Anser > Anser brachyrhynchus. Next base: position 136,638 of record NW_027663944.1, on the reverse strand, counting down.
CAGCCGCTACCGAGTGGAGCGGCTGCCACGGCTGGAGGGCTACCGCGGCTGGAGCGGCTGCCGCGGCTGGAGCAGTGCAGTGAGTCCAGGGAGTGCAAAGGCGCCAGTGGGGATGGAGTGCAGTGAGTCCAAAGACTTCAATGTCACCACTGGGAATGCACTTCAGTCAGTCCAGTGAGTGTACTGGCACCACTGGGGATGCACAGCAGTGAGTCCAGAGAGTGCATTGGCACCACTGGGGATGCAGTGCAGTGAGTCCAGAGAGTGCACTGGCACCATTGGAGATGCAGTGCAGTGAGTCCAGAGAGTGCACTGGCACCACTGGGGATGCAGTGCAGTGAGTCCAGAGAGTGCACTGGCACCAGTGGGGATGCAGTGCAGAGTGTCCAGAGAGTGCACTGGCACCACTGGGATGCACTGCAGTGAGTCCAGAGAGTGCTCTGGCACCACTGGAGATGCACTTCAGTGAGTGCAGAGACTGCACTGGCACCACTGGGGATGCAGTGCAGTGAGTCCAGTGAGTGTACTGGCACCACTGGGGATGCACTGCAGTGAGTCCAGAGAGTGCATTGGCACCACTTGGGATGCACTGCAGTGAGTCCAGAGAGTGCACTGGCACCACTGGGGATGCAGTGCAGTGAGTCCAGAGAGTGCACTGGCTCCACTGAGAATGCACTTCAGTGAGTCCAGAGAGTGCACTGGCACCACTGTGGATGCAGTGCCGTGAGTCCAGCGAATGCACTGGCACCACTGGGGATACGGTGCCGGGAGTCCAGAGAGTGCACTGACACCACTGGGGATGCAGTGCAGTGAGTCCACAGAGTGCACTGACACCAGTGGGAATGCGGTGCAGTGAGTCCAGAGAGTGCACTGGCACCACTGGGGATGCACTGCAGTGAGTCCAGAGTGCACTAGCACCACTGGGGATGCAGAGCAGTGAGTCCAGAGAGTGCACTGGCACCACTGAGAATGCATTTCAGTGAGTCCAGAGAGTGCCGTTCCAGCCTCGGTATCCGCTCCAGCCGAGTCAACCCCGCGGTAGGCCCTCCAGCCGCGGCAGACGCTCCAGCCGCGGCAGCCGCTCCAGCCGCTCCAGCCGCGGCAGCCGCTCCAGCCCCTCCAGCCTCGCCAGCCTCTCCATCCGCGGCAGCCGCTCCAGCCGCGGCAGCCGCTCCAGCCGCTCCAACCGCGGCAGCCGCTCCAGCCGCTACCGAGTGGAGCGGCTGCCACGGCTGGAGGGCTACCGCGGCTGGAGCGGCTGCCGCGGCTGGAGCAGTGCAGTGAGTCCAGGGAGTGCAAAGGCACCAGTGGGGATGGAGTGCAGTGAGTCCAAAGACTTCACTGTCACCACTGGGAATGCAGTGCAGTGAGTCCAGGGAGTGCACTTGCACCACTGGGGATGCAGTGCAGTGACTCCAGTGAGTGCACTGACACCACTGGGGATGCACTTCAGTCAGTCCAGTGAGTGTACTGGCACCACTGGGGATGCACTGCAGTGAGTCAAGAGAGTGCACTGGCAGGACTGGGGATGCAGTGCAGTGAGTCCAGAGAGTGCACTGGCACCACTGGGGATGCCCTGCAGTGAGTCCTGAGAGCGCACTGGCACCACTGGGGATGCAGTGCAGTGAGTCCAGAGAGCGCACTGGCACCAGTGGGAATGCGGTGCAGTGAGTCCAGAGAGTGCAATGGCACCACTGGGGATGCACTGCAGTGAGTCCAGAGAGTGCACTAGCACCACTGGGGATGCAGAGCAGTGAGTCCAGAGAGTGCACTGGCACCACTGAGAATGCATTTCAGTGAGTCCAGAGAGTGCCGTTCCAGCCTCGGCATCCGCTCCAGCCGAGTCAACCCCGCGGTAGCCCCTCCAGCCGCGGCAGACGCTCCAGCCGCGGCAGCCGCTCCAGCCGCTCCAGCCGCGGCAGCCGCTCCAGCCCCTCCAGCCGCGCCAGCCTCTCCATCCGCGGCAGCCGCTCCAGCCGCGGCAGCCGCTCCAGCCGCGGCAGCCGCTCCAGCCGCTACCGAGTGGAGCGGCTGCCACGGCTGGAGGGCTACCGCGGCTGGAGCGGCTGCCGCGGCTGGAGCAGTGCAGTGAGTCCAGGGAGTGCAAAGGCACCAGTGGGGATGGAGTGCAGTGAGTCCAAAGACTTCAATGTCACCACTGGGAATGCACTTCAGTCAGTCCAGTGAGTGTACTGGCACCACAGGGGATGCACAGCAGTGAGTCCAGAGAGTGCATTGGCACCACTGGGGATGCAGTGCAGTGAGTCCAGAGAGTGCACTGGCACCATTGGAGATGCAGTGCAGTGAGTCCAGAGAGTGCACTGGCACCACTGGGGATGCAGTGCAGTGAGTCCAGAGAGTGCACTGGCACCAGTGGGGATGCAGTGCAGAGTGTCCAGAGAGTGCACTGGCACCACAGGTGATGCACTGCAGTGAGTCCAGAGAGTGCTCTGGCACCACTGGAGATGCACTTCAGTGAGTGCAGAGACTGCACTGGCACCACTGGGGATGCAGTGCAGTGAGTCCAGTGAGTGTACTGGCACCACTGGGGATGCACTGCAGTGAGTCCAGAGAGTGCATTGGCACCACTTGGGATGCACTGCAGTGAGTCCAGAGAGTGCACTGGCACCACTGGGGATGCAGTGCAGTGAGTCCAGAGAGTGCACTGGCTCCACTGAGAATGCACTTCAGTGAGTCCAGAGAGTGCACTGGCACCACTGTGGATGCAGTGCCGTGAGTCCAGCGAATGCACTGGCACCACTGGGGATACGGTGCCGGGAGTCCAGAGAGTGCACTGACACCACTGGGGATGCAGTGCAGTGAGTCCACAGAGTGCACTGACACCAGTGGGAATGCGGTGCAGTGAGTCCAGAGAGTGCACTGGCACCACTGGGGATGCACTGCAGTGAGTCCAGAGTGCACTAGCACCACTGGGGATGCAGAGCAGTGAGTCCAGAGAGTGCACTGGCACCACTGAGAATGCATTTCAGTGAGTCCAGAGAGTGCCGTTCCAGCCTCGGTATCCGCTCCAGCCGAGTCAACCCCGCGGTAGGCCCTCCAGCCGCGGCAGACGCTCCAGCCGCGGCAGCCGCTCCAGCCGCTCCAGCCGCGGCAGCCGCTCCAGCCCCTCCAGCCTCGCCAGCCTCTCCATCCGCGGCAGCCGCTCCAGCCGCGGCAGCCGCTCCAGCCGCTCCAACCGCGGCAGCCGCTCCAGCCGCTACCGAGTGGAGCGGCTGCCACGGCTGGAGGGCTACCGCGGCTGGAGCGGCTGCCGCGGCTGGAGCAGTGCAGTGAGTCCAGGGAGTGCAAAGGCACCAGTGGGGATGGAGTGCAGTGAGTCCAAAGACTTCACTGTCACCACTGGGAATGCAGTGCAGTGAGTCCAGGGAGTGCACTTGCACCACTGGGGATGCAGTGCAGTGACTCCAGTGAGTGCACTGACACCACTGGGGATGCACTTCAGTCAGTCCAGTGAGTGTACTGGCACCACTGGGGATGCACTGCAGTGAGTCAAGAGAGTGCACTGGCAGGACTGGGGATGCAGTGCAGTGAGTCCAGAGAGTGCACTGGCACCACTGGGGATGCCCTGCAGTGAGTCCTGAGAGCGCACTGGCACCACTGGGGATGCAGTGCAGTGAGTCCAGAGAGCGCACTGGCACCAGTGGGAATGCGGTGCAGTGAGTCCAGAGAGTGCAATGGCACCACTGGGGATGCACTGCAGTGAGTCCAGAGAGTGCACTAGCACCACTGGGGATGCAGAGCAGTGAGTCCAGAGAGTGCACTGGCACCACTGAGAATGCATTTCAGTGAGTCCAGAGAGTGCCGTTCCAGCCTCGGCATCCGCTCCAGCCGAGTCAACCCCGCGGTAGCCCCTCCAGCCGCGGCAGACGCTCCAGCCGCGGCAGCCGCTCCAGCCGCTCCAGCCGCGGCAGCCGCTCCAGCCCCTCCAGCCGCGCCAGCCTCTCCATCCGCGGCAGCCGCTCCAGCCGCGGCAGCCGCTCCAGCCGCTCCAGCCGCGGCAGCCGCTCCAGCCGCTACCGAGTGGAGCGGCTGCCACGGCTGGAGGGCTACCGCGGCTGGAGCGGCTGCCGCGGCTGGAGCAGTGCAGTGAGTCCAGGGAGTGCAAAGGCACCAGTGGGGATGGAGTGCAGTGAGTCCAAAGACTTCAATGTCACCACTGGGAATGCACTTCAGTCAGTCCAGTGAGTGTACTGGCACCACTGGGGATGCACAGCAGTGAGTCCAGAGAGTGCATTGGCACCACTGGGGATGCAGTGCAGTGAGTCCAGAGAGTGCACTGGCACCATTGGAGATGCAGTGCAGTGAGTCCAGAGAGTGCACTGGCACCACTGGGGATGCAGTGCAGTGAGTCCAGAGAGTGCACTGGCACCAGTGGGGATGCAGTGCAGAGTGTCCAGAGAGTGCACTGGCACCACTGGGATGCACTGCAGTGAGTCCAGAGAGTGCTCTGGCACCACTGGAGATGCACTTCAGTGAGTGCAGAGACTGCACTGGCACCACTGGGGATGCAGTGCAGTGAGTCCAGTGAGTGTACTGGCACCACTGGGGATGCACTGCAGTGAGTCCAGAGAGTGCATTGGCACCACTTGGGATGCACTGCAGTGAGTCCAGAGAGTGCACTGGCACCACTGGGGATGCAGTGCCGTGAGTCCAGCGAATGCACTGGCACCACTGGGGATACGGTGCCGGGAGTCCAGAGAGTGCACTGACACCACTGGGGATGCAGTGCAGTGAGTCCACAGAGTGCACTGACACCAGTGGGAATGCGGTGCAGTGAGTCCAGAGAGTGCACTGGCACCACTGGGGATGCACTGCAGTGAGTCCAGAGTGCACTAGCACCACTGGGGATGCAGAGCAGTGAGTCCAGAGAGTGCACTGGCACCACTGAGAATGCATTTCAGTGAGTCCAGAGAGTGCCGTTCCAGCCTCGGTATCCGCTCCAGCCGAGTCAACCCCGCGGTAGGCCCTCCAGCCGCGGCAGACGCTCCAGCCGCGGCAGCCGCTCCAGCCGCTCCAGCCGCGGCAGCCGCTCCAGCCCCTCCAGCCTCGCCAGCCTCTCCATCCGCGGCAGCCGCTCCAGCCGCGGCAGCCGCTCCAGCCGCTCCAACCGCGGCAGCCGCTCCAGCCGCTACCGAGTGGAGCGGCTGCCACGGCTGGAGGGCTACCGCGGCTGGAGCGGCTGCCGCGGCTGGAGCAGTGCAGTGAGTCCAGGGAGTGCAAAGGCACCAGTGCGGATGGAGTGCAGTGAGTCCAAAGACTTCACTGTCACCACTGGGAATGCACTTCAGTCAGTCCAGTGAGTGTACTGGCACCACTGGGGATGCACAGCAGTGAGTCCAGAGAGTGCATTGGCACCACTGGGGATGCAGTGCAGTGAGTCCAGAGAGTGCACTGGCACCATTGGAGATGCAGTGCAGTGAGTCCAGAGAGTGCACTGGCACCACTGGGGATGCAGTGCAGTGAGTCCAGAGAGTGCACTGGCACCAGTGGGGATGCAGTGCAGTGAGTCCAGAGAGTGCACTGGCACCAGTGGGGATTCAGTGCAGTGAGTCCAGAGAGTGCTCTGGCACCACTGGAGATGCACTTCAGTGAGTGCAGAGACTGCACTGGCACCACTGGGGATGCAGTGCAGTGAGTCCAGTGAGTGTACTGGCACCACTGGGGATGCACTGCAGTGAGTCCAGAGAGTGCATTGGCACCACTTGGGATGCACTGCAGTGAGTCCAGAGAGTGCACTGGCACCAGTGGGGATGCAGTGCAGTGAGTCCAGAGAGTGCACTGGCACCATTGGAGATGCAGTGCAGTGAGTCCAGAGAGTGCACTGGCACCACTGGGGATGCAGTGCAGTGAGTCCAGAGAGTGCACTGGCACCATTGGAGATGCAGTGCAGTGAGTCCAGAGAGTGCACTGGCACCACTGGGGATGCAGTGCAGTGAGTCCAGAGAGTGCACTGGCACCACTGGGGATGCAGTGCAGTGAGTCCAGAGAGTGCACTGACACCAGTGGGAATGCGGTGCAGTGAGTCCAGAGAGTGCACTGGCACCACTGGGGACGCACTGCAGTGAGTCCAGAGAGTGCACTGGCTCCACTGAGAATGCACTTCAGTGAGTCCAGAGAGTGCACTGGCTCCACTGAGAATGCACTTCAGTGAGTCCAGAGAGTGCCGTTCCAGCCTCGGTATCCGCTCCAGCCGAGTCAACCCCGCGGTAGGCCCTCCAGCCGCGGCAGACGCTCCAGCCGCGGCAGCCGCTCCAGCCGCTCCAGCCGCGGCAGCCGCTCCAGCCCCTCCAGCCGCGCCAGCCTCTCCATCCGCGGCAGCCGCTCCAGCCGCGGCAGCCGCTCCAGCCGCTCCAGCCGCGGCAGCCGCTCCAGCCGCTACCGAGTGGAGCGGCTGCCACGGCTGGAGGGCTACCGCGGCTGGAGCGGCTGCCGCGGCTGGAGCAGTGCAGTGAGTCCAGGGAGTGCAAAGGCACCAGTGGGGATGGAGTGCAGTGAGTCCAAAGACTTCAATGTCACCACTGGGAATGCACTTCAGTCAGTCCAGTGAGTGTACTGGCACCACTGGGGATGCACAGCAGTGAGTCCAGAGAGTGCATTGGCACCACTGGGGATGCAGTGCAGTGAGTCCAGAGAGTGCACTGGCACCATTGGAGATGCAGTGCAGTGAGTCCAGAGAGTGCACTGGCACCACTGGGGATGCAGTGCAGTGAGTCCAGAGAGTGCACTGGCACCAGTGGGGATGCAGTGCAGAGTGTCCAGAGAGTGCACTGGCACCACTGGGATGCACTGCAGTGAGTCCAGAGAGTGCTCTGGCACCACTGGAGATGCACTTCAGTGAGTGCAGAGACTGCACTGGCACCACTGGGGATGCAGTGCAGTGAGTCCAGTGAGTGTACTGGCACCACTGGGGATGCACTGCAGTGAGTCCAGAGAGTGCATTGGCACCACTTGGGATGCACTGCAGTGAGTCCAGAGAGTGCACTGGCACCACTGGGGATGCAGTGCAGTGAGTCCAGAGAGTGCACTGGCTCCACTGAGAATGCACTTCAGTGAGTCCAGAGAGTGCACTGGCACCACTGTGGATGCAGTGCCGTGAGTCCAGCGAATGCACTGGCACCACTGGGGATACGGTGCCGGGAGTCCAGAGAGTGCACTGACACCACTGGGGATGCAGTGCAGTGAGTCCACAGAGTGCACTGACACCAGTGGGAATGCGGTGCAGTGAGTCCAGAGAGTGCACTGGCACCACTGGGGATGCACTGCAGTGAGTCCAGAGTGCACTAGCACCACTGGGGATGCAGAGCAGTGAGTCCAGAGAGTGCACTGGCACCACTGAGAATGCATTTCAGTGAGTCCAGAGAGTGCCGTTCCAGCCTCGGTATCCGCTCCAGCCGAGTCAACCCCGCGGTAGGCCCTCCAGCCGCGGCAGACGCTCCAGCCGCGGCAGCCGCTCCAGCCGCTCCAGCCGCGGCAGCCGCTCCAGCCCCTCCAGCCTCGCCAGCCTCTCCATCCGCGGCAGCCGCTCCAGCCGCGGCAGCCGCTCCAGCCGCTCCAACCGCGGCAGCCGCTCCAGCCGCTACCGAGTGGAGCGGCTGCCACGGCTGGAGGGCTACCGCGGCTGGAGCGGCTGCCGCGGCTGGAGCAGTGCAGTGAGTCCAGGGAGTGCAAAGGCACCAGTGGGGATGGAGTGCAGTGAGTCCAAAGACTTCACTGTCACCACTGGGAATGCAGTGCAGTGAGTCCAGGGAGTGCACTTGCACCACTGGGGATGCAGTGCAGTGACTCCAGTGAGTGCACTGACACCACTGGGGATGCACTTCAGTCAGTCCAGTGAGTGTACTGGCACCACTGGGGATGCACTGCAGTGAGTCAAGAGAGTGCACTGGCAGGACTGGGGATGCAGTGCAGTGAGTCCAGAGAGTGCACTGGCACCACTGGGGATGCACTGCAGTGAGTCCAGAGAGTGCACTGGCACCACTGAGAATGCATTTCAGTGAGTCCAGAGAGTGCCGTTCCAGCCTCGGCATCCGCTCCAGCCGAGTCAACCCCGCGGTAGCCCCTCCAGCCGCGGCAGACGCTCCAGCCGCGGCAGCCGCTCCAGCCGCTCCAGCCGCGGCAGCCGCTCCAGCCCCTCCAGCCGCGCCAGCCTCTCCAGCCGCGGCAGCCGCTCCAGCCGCGGTAGCCCTCCAGCCGTGGCAGCCGCTCCACTCGGTAGCGGCTGGAGCGGCTGCCGCGGCTGGAGCGGCTGGAGCGGCTGCCGCGACTGGAGCGGCTGCCGCGGTTGGAGCGGCTGCCGCGGCTGGAGCGGCTGGAGCGGATGCCGCGGCTGGAGCGGCTGGAGCGGCTGCCGCGGCTGGAGCGGCTGGCGCGGCTGGAGGAGCTACCGCGGCTGGAGCGGTTAACGCGGCTGGAGCGGATGCCGAGGCTGGAGCGGATGCCGCGGCTGGTGCGCCTGGAGAGGCTGCCGCGGCTGGAGCAGTGCAGTGAGTCCAGAGAGTGCACTGGCACCATTGGGGATGCAGTGCAGTGAGTCCAGAGAGTGCACTGGCAGGACTGGGGATGCAGTGCAGTGAGTCCAGAGAGTGCACTGGCACCACTGAGGATGCAATGCAGTGAGTCCAGAGAGTGCACTGGCACCAATGGGCATGCAGTGCTGTGAGTCCAGAGAGTGCACTGGCACCACTGGGGATGCACTTCAGTCAGTCCAGTGAGTGTACTGGCACCACTGGGGATGCACTGCAGTGAGTCAAGAGAGTGCACTGGCAGGACTGGGGATGCAGTGCAGTGAGTCCAGAGAGTGCACTGGCACCACTGGGGATGCCCTGCAGTGAGTCCTGAGAGCGCACTGGCACCACTGGGGATGCAGTGCAGTGAGTCCAGAGAGCGCACTGGCACCAGTGGGAATGCGGTGCAGTGAGTCCAGAGAGTGCAATGGCACCACTGGGGATGCACTGCAGTGAGTCCAGAGAGTGCACTAGCACCACTGGGGATGCAGAGCAGTGAGTCCAGAGAGTGCACTGGCACCACTGAGAATGCATTTCAGTGAGTCCAGAGAGTGCCGTTCCAGCCTCGGCATCCGCTCCAGCCGAGTCAACCCCGCGGTAGCCCCTCCAGCCGCGGCAGACGCTCCAGCCGCGGCAGCCGCTCCAGCCGCTCCAGCCGCGGCAGCCGCTCCAGCCGCTACCGAGTGGAGCGGCTGCCACGGCTGGAGGGATACCGCGGCTGGAGCGGCTGCCGCGGCTGGAGCAGTGCAGTGAGTCCAGGGAGTGCAAAGGCACCAGTGGGGATGGAGTGCAGTGAGTCCAAAGACTTCAATGTCACCACTGGGAATGCACTTCAGTCAGTCCAGTGAGTGTACTGGCACCACTGGGGATGCACAGCAGTGAGTCCAGAGAGTGCATTGGCACCACTGGGGATGCAGTGCAGTGAGTCCAGAGAGTGCACTGGCACCATTGGAGATGCAGTGCAGTGAGTCCAGAGAGTGCACTGGCACCACTGGGGATTCAGTGCAGTGAGTCCAGAGAGTGCTCTGGCACCACTGGAGATGCACTTCAGTGAGTGCAGAGACTGCACTGGCACCACTGGGGATGCAGTGCAGTGAGTCCAGTGAGTGTACTGGCACCACTGGGGATGCACTGCAGTGAGTCCAGAGAGTGCATTGGCACCACTTGGGATGCACTGCAGTGAGTCCAGAGAGTGCACTGGCACCAGTGGGGATGCAGTGCAGTGAGTCCAGAGAGTGCACTGGCACCATTGGAGATGCAGTGCAGTGAGTCCAGAGAGTGCACTGGCACCACTGGGGATGCAGTGCAGTGAGTCCAGAGAGTGCACTGGCACCATTGGAGATGCAGTGCAGTGAGTCCAGAGAGTGCACTGGCACCACTGGGGATGCAGTGCAGTGAGTCCAGAGAGTGCACTGGCACCACTGGGGATGCAGTGCAGTGAGTCCAGAGAGTGCACTGACACCAGTGGGAATGCGGTGCAGTGAGTCCAGAGAGTGCACTGGCACCACTGGGGACGCACTGCAGTGAGTCCAGAGAGTGCACTGGCTCCACTGAGAATGCACTTCAGTGAGTCCAGAGAGTGCACTGGCTCCACTGAGAATGCACTTCAGTGAGTCCAGAGAGTGCACTGGCACCACTGTGGATGCAGTGCAGTGAGTCCAGCGAATGCACTGGCACCACTGGGGATACGGTGCCGGGAGTCCAGAGAGTGCACTGACACCACTGGGGATGCAGTGCAGTGAGTCCACAGAGTGCACTGACACCAGTGGGAATGCGGTGCAGTGAGTCCAGAGAGTGCACTGGCACCACTGGGGATGCACTGCAGTGAGTCCAGAGTGCACTAGCACCACTGGGGATGCAGAGCAGTGAGTCCAGAGAGTGCACTGGCACCACTGAGAATGCATTTCAGTGAGTCCAGAGAGTGCCGTTCCAGCCTCGGTATCCGCTCCAGCCGAGTCAACCCCGCGGTAGGCCCTCCAGCCGCGGCAGACGCTCCAGCCGCGGCAGCCGCTCCAGCCGCTCCAGCCGCGGCAGCCGCTCCAGCCCCTCCAGCCGCGCCAGCCTCTCCATCCGCGGCAGCCGCTCCAGCCGCGGCAGCCGCTCCAGCCGCTCCAGCCGCGGCAGCCGCTCCAGCCGCTACCGAGTGGAGCGGCTGCCACGGCTGGAGGGCTACCGCGGCTGGAGCGGCTGCCGCGGCTGGAGCAGTGCAGTGAGTCCAGGGAGTGCAAAGGCACCAGTGGGGATGGAGTGCAGTGAGTCCAAAGACTTCAATGTCACCACTGGGAATGCACTTCAGTCAGTCCAGTGAGTGTACTGGCACCACTGGGGATGCACAGCAGTGAGTCCAGAGAGTGCATTGGCACCACTGGGGATGCAGTGCAGTGAGTCCAGAGAGTGCACTGGCACCATTGGAGATGCAGTGCAGTGAGTCCAGAGAGTGCACTGGCACCACTGGGGATGCAGTGCAGTGAGTCCAGAGAGTGCACTGGCACCAGTGGGGATGCAGTGCAGAGTGTCCAGAGAGTGCACTGGCACCACTGGGATGCACTGCAGTGAGTCCAGAGAGTGCTCTGGCACCACTGGAGATGCACTTCAGTGAGTGCAGAGACTGCACTGGCACCACTGGGGATGCAGTGCAGTGAGTCCAGTGAGTGTACTGGCACCACTGGGGATGCACTGCAGTGAGTCCAGAGAGTGCATTGGCACCACTTGGGATGCACTGCAGTGAGTCCAGAGAGTGCACTGGCACCACTGGGGATGCAGTGCAGTGAGTCCAGAGAGTGCACTGGCTCCACTGAGAATGCACTTCAGTGAGTCCAGAGAGTGCACTGGCACCACTGTGGATGCAGTGCCGTGAGTCCAGCGAATGCACTGGCACCACTGGGGATACGGTGCCGGGAGTCCAGAGAGTGCACTGACACCACTGGGGATGCAGTGCAGTGAGTCCACAGAGTGCACTGACACCAGTGGGAATGCGGTGCAGTGAGTCCAGAGAGTGCACTGGCACCACTGGGGATGCACTGCAGTGAGTCCAGAGTGCACTAGCACCACTGGGGATGCAGAGCAGTGAGTCCAGAGAGTGCACTGGCACCACTGAGAATGCATTTCAGTGAGTCCAGAGAGTGCCGTTCCAGCCTCGGTATCCGCTCCAGCCGAGTCAACCCCGCGGTAGGCCCTCCAGCCGCGGCAGACGCTCCAGCCGCGGCAGCCGCTCCAGCCGCTCCAGCCGCGGCAGCCGCTCCAGCCCCTCCAGCCTCGCCAGCCTCTCCATCCGCGGCAGCCGCTCCAGCCGCGGCAGCCGCTCCAGCCGCTCCAACCGCGGCAGCCGCTCCAGCCGCTACCGAGTGGAGCGGCTGCCACGGCTGGAGGGCTACCGCGGCTGGAGCGGCTGCCGCGGCTGGAGCAGTGCAGTGAGTCCAGGGAGTGCAAAGGCACCAGTGGGGATGGAGTGCAGTGAGTCCAAAGACTTCACTGTCACCACTGGGAATGCAGTGCAGTGAGTCCAGGGAGTGCACTTGCACCACTGGGGATGCAGTGCAGTGACTCCAGTGAGTGCACTGACACCACTGGGGATGCACTTCAGTCAGTCCAGTGAGTGTACTGGCACCACTGGGGATGCACTGCAGTGAGTCAAGAGAGTGCACTGGCAGGACTGGGGATGCAGTGCAGTGAGTCCAGAGAGTGCACTGGCACCACTGGGGATGCACTGCAGTGAGTCCAGAGAGTGCACTGGCACCACTGAGAATGCATTTCAGTGAGTCCAGAGAGTGCCGTTCCAGCCTCGGCCTCCGCTCCAGCCGAGTCAACCCCGCGGTAGCCCCTCCAGCCGCGGCAGACGCTCCAGCCGCGGCAGCCGCTCCAGCCGCTCCAGCCGCGGCAGCCGCTCCAGCCCCTCCAGCCGCGCCAGCCTCTCCAGCCGCGGCAGCCGCTCCAGCCGCGGTAGCCCTCCAGCCGTGGCAGACGCTCCACTCGGTAGCGGCTGGAGCGGCTGCCGCGGCTGGAGCGGCTGGAGCGGCTGCCGCGACTGGAGCGGCTGCCGCGGTTGGAGCGGCTGCCGCGGCTGGAGCGGCTGGAGCGGATGCCGCGGCTGGAGCGGCTGGAGCGGCTGCCGCGGCTGGAGCGGCTGGCGCGGCTGGAGGAGCTACCGCGGCTGGAGCGGTTAACGCGGCTGGAGCGGATGCCGAGGCTGGAGCGGATGCCGCGGCTGGTGCGCCTGGAGAGGCTGCCGCGGCTGGAGCAGTGCAGTGAGTCCAGAGAGTGCACTGGCACCATTGGGGATGCAGTGCAGTGAGTCCAGAGAGTGCACTGGCAGGACTGGGGATGCAGTGCAGTGAGTCCAGAGAGTGCACTGGCACCACTGAGGATGCAATGCAGTGAGTCCAGAGAGTGCACTGGCACCAATGGGCATGCAGTGCTGTGAGTCCAGAGAGTGCACTGGCACCACTGGGGATGCACTTCAGTCAGTCCAGTGAGTGTACTGGCACCACTGGGGATGCACTGCAGTGAGTCAAGAGAGTGCACTGGCAGGACTGGGGATGCAGTGCAGTGAGTCCAGAGAGTGCACTGGCACCACTGGGGATGCCCTGCAGTGAGTTCTGAGAGCGCACTGGCACCACTGGGGATGCAGTGCAGTGAGTCCAGAGAGCGCACTGGCACCAGTGGGAATGCGGTGCAGTGAGTCCAGAGAGTGCACTGGCACCACTGGGGATGCACTGCAGTGAGTCCAGAGAGTGCACTAGCACCACTGGGGATGCAGAGCAGTGAGTCCAGAGAGTGCACTGGCACCACTGAGAATGCATTTCAGTGAGTCCAGAGAGTGCCGTTCCAGCCTCGGCATCCGCTCCAGCCGAGTCAACCCCGCGGTAGCCCCTCCAGCCGCGGCAGACGCTCCAGCCGCGGCAGCCGCTCCAGCCGCTCCAGCCGCGGCAGCCGCTCCAGCCGCTACCGAGTGGAGCGGCTGCCACGGCTGGAGGGCTACCGCGGCTGGAGCGGCTGCCGCGGCTGGAGCAGTGCAGTGAGTCCAGGGAGTGCAAAGGCACCAGTGGGGATGGAGTGCAGTGAGTCCAAAGACTTCAATGTCACCACTGGGAATGCACTTCAGTCAGTCCAGTGAGTGTACTGGCACCACTGGGGATGCACAGCAGTGAGTCCAGAGAGTGCATTGGCACCACTGGGGATGCAGTGCAGTGAGTCCAGAGAGTGCACTGGCACCATTGGAGATGCAGTGCAGTGAGTCCAGAGAGTGCACTGGCACCACTGGGGATGCAGTGCAGTGAGTCCAGAGAGTGCACTGGCACCAGTGGGGATGCAGTGCAGAGTGTCCAGAGAATGCACTGGCACCACTGGGGATGCAGTGCAGTGAGTCCAGTGAGTGTACTGGCACCACTGGGGATGCACTGCAGTGAGTCCAGAGAGTGCATTGGCACCACTTGGGATGCAGTGCAGTGAGTCCAGAGAGTGCACTGGCACCATTGGAGATGCAGTGCAGTGAGTCCAGAGAGTGCACTGGCACCACTGGGGATGCAGTGCAGTGAGTCCAGAGAGTGCACTGGCACCAGTGGGGATGCAGTGCAGAGTGTCCAGAGAGTGCACTGGCACCACAGGTGATGCACTGCAGTGAGTCCAGAGAGTGCTCTGGCACCACTGGAGATGCACTTCAGTGAGTGCAGAGACTGCACTGGCACCACTGGGGATGCAGTGCAGTGAGTCCAGTGAGTGTACTGGCACCACTGGGGATGCACTGCAGTGAGTCCAGAGAGTGCATTGGCACCACTTGGGATGCACTGCAGTGAGTCCAGAGAGTGCACTGGCACCACTGGGGATGCAGTGCAGTGAGTCCAGAGAGTGCACTGGCTCCACTGAGAATGCACTTCAGTGAGTCCAGAGAGTGCACTGGCACCACTGTGGATGCAGTGCCGTGAGTCCAGCGAATGCACTGGCACCACTGGGGATACGGTGCCGGGAGTCCAGAGAGTGCACTGACACCACTGGGGATGCAGTGCAGTGAGTCCACAGAGTGCACTGACACCAGTGGGAATGCGGTGCAGTGAGTCCAGAGAGTGCACTGGCACCACTGGGGATGCACTGCAGTGAGTCCAGAGTGCACTAGCACCACTGGGGATGCAGAGCAGTGAGTCCAGAGAGTGCACTGGCACCACTGAGAATGCATTTCAGTGAGTCCAGAGAGTGCCGTTCCAGCCTCGGTATCCGCTCCAGCCGAGTCAACCCCGCGGTAGGCCCTCCAGCCGCGGCAGACGCTCCAGCCGCGGCAGCCGCTCCAGCCGCTCCAGCCGCGGCAGCCGCTCCAGCCCCTCCAGCCTCGCCAGCCTCTCCATCCGCGGCAGCCGCTCCAGCCGCGGCAGCCGCTCCAGCTGCTCCAACCGCGGCAGCCGCTCCAGCCGCTACCGAGTGGAGCGGCTGCCACGGCTGGAGGGCTACCGCGGCTGGAGCGGCTGCCGCGGCTGGAGCAGTGCAGTGAGTCCAGGGAGTGCAAAGGCACCAGTGGGGATGGAGTGCAGTGAGTCCAAAGACTTCACTGTCACCACTGGGAATGCAGTGCAGTGAGTCCAGGGAGTGCACTTGCACCACTGGGGATGCAGTGCAGTGACTCCAGTGAGTGCACTGACACCACTGGGGATGCACTTCAGTCAGTCCAGTGAGTGTACTGGCACCACTGGGGATGCACTGCAGTGAGTCAAGAGAGTGCACTGGCAGGACTGGGGATGCAGTGCAGTGAGTCCAGAGAGTGCACTGGCACCACTGGGGATGCCCTGCAGTGAGTCCTGAGAGTGCACTGGCACCACTGAGAATGCATTTCAGTGAGTCCAGAGAGTGCCGTTCCAGCCTCGGCATCCGCTCCAGCCGAGTCAACCCCGCGGTAGCCCCTCCAGCCGCGGCAGACGCTCCAGCCGCGGCAGCCGCTCCAGCCGCTCCAGCCGCGGCAGCCGCTCCAGCCCCTCCAGCCGCGCCAGCCTCTCCAGCCGCGGCAGCCGCTCCAGCCGCGGTAGCCCTCCAGCCGTGGCAGCCGCTCCACTCGGTAGCGGCTGGAGCGGCTGCCGCGGCTGGAGCGGCTGGAGCGGCTGCCGCGACTGGAGCGGCTGCCGCGGTTGGAGCGGCTGCCGCGGCTGGAGCGGCTGGAGCGGATGCCGCGGCTGGAGCGGCTGGAGCGGCTGCCGCGGCTGGAGCGGCTGGCGCGGCTGGAGGAGCTACCGCGGCTGGAGCGGTTAACGCGGCTGGAGCGGATGCCGAGGCTGGAGCGGATGCCGCGGCTGGTGCGCCTGGAGAGGCTGCCGCGGCTGGAGCAGTGCAATGAGTCCAGAGAGTGCACTGGCACCATTGGGGATGCAGTGCAGTGAGTCCAGAGAGTGCACTGGCAGGACTGGGGATGCAGTGCAGTGAGTCCAGAGAGTGCACTGGCACCACTGAGGATGCAATGCAGTGAGTCCAGAGAGTGCACTGGCACCACTGGGCATGCAGTGCTGTGAGTCCAGAGAGTGCACTGGCACCACTGGGGATGCACTTCAGTCAGTCCAGTGAGTGTACTGGCACCACTGGGGATGCACTGCAGTGAGTCAAGAGAGTGCACTGGCAGGACTGGGGATGCAGTGCAGTGAGTCCAGAGAGTGCACTGGCACCACTGGGGATGCCCTGCAGTGAGTCCTGAGAGCGCACTGGCACCACTGGGGATGCAGTGCAGTGAGTCCAGAGAGTGCACTGGCACCACTGGGGATGCAGTGCAGTGAGTCCAGAGAGTGCACTGGCACCACTGGGGATGCAGTGCAGTGAGTCCAGAGAGTGCACTGGCACCACTGGGGATGCAGTGCAGTGAGTCCATAGAGTGCACTGGCACCACTGGGGATGCAGTGCAGTGAGTCCAGAGAGTGCACTGGCTCCACTGAGAATGCACTTCAGTGAGTCCAGAGAGTGCACTGGCACCACTGTGGATGCAGTGCCGTGAGTCCAGCGAATGCACTGGCACCACTGGGGATACGGTGCCGGGAGTCCAGAGAGTGCACTGACACCACTGGGGATGCAGTGCAGTGAGTCCACAGAGTGCACTGACACCAGTGGGAATGCGGTGCAGTGAGTCCAGAGAGTGCACTGGCACCACTGGGGATGCACTGCAGTGAGTCCAGAGTGCACTAGCACCACTGGGGATGCAGAGCAGTGAGTCCAGAGAGTGCACTGGCACCACTGAGAATGCATTTCAGTGAGTCCAGAGAGTGCCGTTCCAGCCTCGGTATCCGCTCCAGCCGAGTCAACCCCGCGGTAGGCCCTCCAGCCGCGGCAGACGCTCCAGCCGCGGCAGCCGCTCCAGCCGCTCCAGCCGCGGCAGCCGCTCCAGCCCCTCCAGCCTCGCCAGCCTCTCCATCCGCGGCAGCCGCTCCAGCCGCGGCAGCCGCTCCAGCCGCTCCAACCGCGGCAGCCGCTCCAGCCGCTAACGAGTGGAGCGGCTGCCACGGCTGGAGGGCTACCGCGGCTGGAGCGGCTGCCGCGGCTGGAGCAGTGCAGTGAGTCCAGGGAGTGCAAAGGCACCAGTGGGGATGGAGTGCAGTGAGTCCAAAGACTTCACTGTCACCACTGGGAATGCAGTGCAGTGAGTCCAGGGAGTGCACTTGCACCACTGGGGATGCAGTGCAGTGACTCCAGTGAGTGCACTGGCAGGACTGGGGATGCAGTGCAGTGAGTCCAGAGAGTGCACTGGCACCACTGGGGATGCACTGCAGTGAGTCCAGAGAGTGCACTGGCACCACTGAGAATGCATTTCAGTGAGTCCAGAGAGTGCCGTTCCAGCCTCGGCATCCGCTCCAGCCGAGTCAACCCCGCGGTAGCCCCTCCAGCCGCGGCAGACGCTCCAGCCGCGGCAGCCGCTCCAGCCGCTCCAGCCGCGGCAGCCGCTCCAGCCCCTCCAGCCTCGCCAGCCTCTCCATCCGCGGCAGCCGCTCCAGCCGCGGCAGCCGCTCCAGCCGCTCCAACCGCGGCAGCCGCTCCAGCCGCTACCGAGTGGAGCGGCTGCCACGGCTGGAGGGCTACCGCGGCTGGAGCGGCTGCCGCGGCTGGAGCAGTGCAGTGAGTCCAGGGAGTGCAAAGGCACCAGTGGGGATGGAGTGCAGTGAGTCCAAAGACTTCAATGTCACCACTGGGAATGCACTTCAGTCAGTCCAGTGAGTGTACTGGCACCACTGGGGATGCACTGCAGTGAGTCAAGAGAGTGCACTGGCAGGACTGGGGATGCAGTGCAGTGAGTCCAGAGAGTGCACTGGCACCACTGGGGATGCACTGCAGTGAGTCCAGAGAGTGCACTGGCACCACTGAGAATGCATTTCAGTGAGTCCAGAGAGTGCCGTTCCAGCCTCGGCATCCGCTCCAGCCGAGTCAACCCCGCGGTAGCCCCTCCAGCCGCGGCAGACGCTCCAGCCGCGGCAGCCGCTCCAGCCGCTCCAGCCGCGGCAGCCGCTCCAGCCCCTCCAGCCGCGCCAGCCTCTCCAGCCGCGGCAGCCGCTCCAGCCGCGGTAGCCCTCCAGCCGTGGCAGCCGCTCCACTCGGTAGCGGCTGGAGCGGCTGCCGCGGCTGGAGCGGCTGCCGCGGCTGGAGCGGCTGGAGCGGATGCCGCGGCTGGAGCGGCTGGAGCGGCTGGAGCGGCTGGAGCGGCTGGCGCGGCTGGAGGAGCTACCGCGGCTGGAGCGGTTAACGCGGCTGGAGCGGATGCCGAGGCTGGAGCGGATGCCGCGGCTGGTGCGCCTGGAGAGGCTGCCGCGGCTGGAGCAGTGCAGTGAGTCCAGAGAGTGCACTGGCACCATTGGGGATGCAGTGCAGTGAGTCCAGAGAGTGCACTGGCAGGACTGGGGATGCAGTGCAGTGAGTCCAGAGAGTGCACTGGCACCACTGAGGATGCAATGCAGTGAGTCCAGAGAGTGCACTGGCACCAATGGGCATGCAGTGCTGTGAGTCCAGAGAGTGCACTGGCACCACTGGGGATGCACTTCAGTCAGTCCAGTGAGTGTACTGGCACCACTGGGGATGCACTGCAGTGAGTCAAGAGAGTGCACTGGCAGGACTGGGGATGCAGTGCAGTGAGTCCAGAGAGTGCACTGGCACCACTGGGGATGCCCTGCAGTGAGTCCTGAGAGCGCACTGGCACCACTGGGGATGCAGTGCAGTGAGTCCAGAGAGCGCACTGGCACCAGTGGGAATGCGGTGCAGTGAGTCCAGAGAGTGCAATGGCACCACTGGGGATGCACTGCAGTGAGTCCAGAGAGTGCACTAGCACCACTGGGGATGCAGAGCAGTGAGTCCAGAGAGTGCACTGGCACCACTGAGAATGCATTTCAGTGAGTCCAGAGAGTGCCGTTCCAGCCTCGGCATCCGCTCCAGCCGAGTCAACCCCGCGGTAGCCCCTCCAGCCGCGGCAGACGCTCCAGCCGCGGCAGCCGCTCCAGCCGCTCCAGCCGCGGCAGCCGCTCCAGCCGCTACCGAGTGGAGCGGCTGCCACGGCTGGAGGGCTACCGCGGCTGGAGCGGCTGCCGCGGCTGGAGCAGTGCAGTGAGTCCAGGGAGTGCAAAGGCACCAGTGGGGATGGAGTGCAGTGAGTCCAAAGACTTCAATGTCACCACTGGGAATGCACTTCAGTCAGTCCAGTGAGTGTACTGGCACCACTGGGGATGCACAGCAGTGAGTCCAGAGAGTGCATTGGCACCACTGGGGATGCAGTGCAGTGAGTCCAGAGAGTGCACTGGCACCATTGGAGATGCAGTGCAGTGAGTCCAGAGAGTGCACTGGCACCACTGGGGATGCAGTGCAGTGAGTCCAGAGAGTGCACTGGCACCAGTGGGGATGCAGTGCAGAGTGTCCAGAGAATGCACTGGCACCACTGGGGATGCAGTGCAGTGAGTCCAGTGAGTGTACTGGCACCACTGGGGATGCACTGCAGTGAGTCCAGAGAGTGCATTGGCACCACTTGGGATGCACTGCAGTGAGTCCAGAGAGTGCACTGGCACCACTGGGGATGCAGTGCAGTGAGTCCAGAGAGTGCACTGGCTCCACTGAGAATGCACTTCAGTGAGTCCAGAGAGTGCACTGGCACCACTGTGGATGCAGTGCCGTGAGTCCAGCGAATGCACTGGCACCACTGGGGATACGGTGCCGGGAGTCCAGAGAGTGCACTGACACCACTGGGGATGCAGTGCAGTGAGTCCACAGAGTGCACTGACACCAGTGGGAATGCGGTGCAGTGAGTCCAGAGAGTGCACTGGCACCACTGGGGATGCACTGCAGTGAGTCCAGAGTGCACTAGCACCACTGGGGATGCAGAGCAGTGAGTCCAGAGAGTGCACTGGCACCACTGAGAATGCATTTCAGTGAGTCCAGAGAGTGCCGTTCCAGCCTCGGTATCCGCTCCAGCCGAGTCAACCCCGCGGTAGGCCCTCCAGCCGCGGCAGACGCTCCAGCCGCGGCAGCCGCTCCAGCCGCTCCAGCCGCGGCAGCCGCTCCAGCCCCTCCAGCCTCGCCAGCCTCTCCATCCGCGGCAGCCGCTCCAGCCGCGGCAGCCGCTCCAGCCGCTCCAACCGCGGCAGCCGCTCCAGCCGCTACCGAGTGGAGCGGCTGCCACGGCTGGAGGGCTACCGCGGCTGGAGCGGCTGCCGCGGCTGGAGCAGTGCAGTGAGTCCAGGGAGTGCAAAGGCACCAGTGGGGATGGAGTGCAGTGAGTCCAAAGACTTCACTGTCACCACTGGGAATGCAGTGCAGTGAGTCCAGGGAGTGCACTTGCACCACTGGGGATGCAGTGCAGTGACTCCAGTGAGTGCACTGACACCACTGGGGATGCACTTCAGTCAGTCCAGTGAGTGTACTGGCACCACTGGGGATGCACTGCAGTGAGTCAAGAGAGTGCACTGGCAGGACTGGGGATGCAGTGCAGTGAGTCCAGAGAGTGCACTGGCACCACTGGGGATGCCCTGCAGTGAGTCCTGAGAGTGCACTGGCACCACTGAGAATGCATTTCAGTGAGTCCAGAGAGTGCCGTTCCAGCCTCGGCATCCGCTCCAGCCGAGTCAACCCCGCGGTAGCCCCTCCAGCCGCGGCAGACGCTCCAGCCGCGGCAGCCGCTCCAGCCGCTCCAGCCGCGGCAGCCGCTCCAGCCCCTCCAGCCGCGCCAGCCTCTCCAGCCGCGGCAGCCGCTCCAGCCGCGGTAGCCCTCCAGCCGTGGCAGCCGCTCCACTCGGTAGCGGCTGGAGCGGCTGCCGCGGCTGGAGCGGCTGGAGCGGCTGCCGCGACTGGAGCGGCTGCCGCGGTTGGAGCGGCTGCCGCGGCTGGAGCGGCTGGAGCGGATGCCGCGGCTGGAGCGGCTGGAGCGGCTGCCGCGGCTGGAGCGGCTGGCGCGGCTGGAGGAGCTACCGCGGCTGGAGCGGTTAACGCGGCTGGAGCGGATGCCGAGGCTGGAGCGGATGCCGCGGCTGGTGCGCCTGGAGAGGCTGCCGCGGCTGGAGCAGTGCAGTGAGTCCAGAGAGTGCACTGGCACCATTGGGGATGCAGTGCAGTGAGTCCAGAGAGTGCACTGGCAGGACTGGGGATGCAGTGCAGTGAGTCCAGAGAGTGCACTGGCACCACTGAGGATGCAATGCAGTGAGTCCAGAGAGTGCACTGGCACCACTGGGCATGCAGTGCTGTGAGTCCAGAGAGTGCACTGGCACCACTGGGGATGCACTTCAGTCAGTCCAGTGAGTGTACTGGCACCACTGGGGATGCACTGCAGTGAGTCAAGAGAGTGCACTGGCAGGACTGGGGATGCAGTGCAGTGAGTCCAGAGAGTGCACTGGCACCACTGGGGATGCCCTGCAGTGAGTCCTGAGAGCGCACTGGCACCACTGGGGATGCAGTGCAGTGAGTCCAGAGAGCGCACTGGCACCAGTGGGAATGCGGTGCAGTGAGTCCAGAGAGTGCAATGGCACCACTGGGGATGCACTGCAGTGAGTCCAGAGAGTGCACTAGCACCACTGGGGATGCAGAGCAGTGAGTCCAGAGAGTGCACTGGCACCACTGAGAATGCATTTCAGTGAGTCCAGAGAGTGCCGTTCCAGCCTCGGCATCCGCTCCAGCCGAGTCAACTCCGCGGTAGCCCCTCCAGCCGCGGCAGACGCTCCAGCCGCGGCAGCCGCTCCAGCCGCTCCAGCCGCGGCAGCCGCTCCAGCCCCTCCAGCCGCGCCAGCCTCTCCATCCGCGGCAGCCGCTCCAGCCGCGGCAGCCGCTCCAGCCGCGGCAGCCGCTCCAGCCGCTACCGAGTGGAGCGGCTGCCACGGCTGGAGGGCTACCGCGGCTGGAGCGGCTGCCGCGGCTGGAGCAGTGCAGTGAGTCCAGGGAGTGCAAAGGCACCAGTGGGGATGGAGTGCAGTGAGTCCAAAGACTTCAATGTCACCACTGGGAATGCACTTCAGTCAGTCCAGTGAGTGTACTGGCACCACTGGGGATGCACAGCAGTGAGTCCAGAGAGTGCATTGGCACCACTGGGGATGCAGTGCAGTGAGTCCAGAGAGTGCACTGGCACCATTGGAGATGCAGTGCAGTGAGTCCAGAGAGTGCACTGGCACCACTGGGGATGCAGTGCAGTGAGTCCAGAGAGTGCACTGGCACCAGTGGGGATGCAGTGCAGAGTGTCCAGAGAGTGCACTGGCACCACAGGTGATGCACTGCAGTGAGTCCAGAGAGTGCTCTGGCACCACTGGAGATGCACTTCAGTGAGTGCAGAGACTGCACTGGCACCACTGGGGATGCAGTGCAGTGAGTCCAGTGAGTGTACTGGCACCACTGGGGATGCACTGCAGTGAGTCCAGAGAGTGCATTGGCACCACTTGGGATGCACTGCAGTGAGTCCAGAGAGTGCACTGGCACCACTGGGGATGCAGTGCAGTGAGTCCAGAGAGTGCACTGGCTCCACTGAGAATGCACTTCAGTGAGTCCAGAGAGTGCACTGGCACCACTGTGGATGCAGTGCCGTGAGTCCAGCGAATGCACTGGCACCACTGGGGATACGGTGCCGGGAGTCCAGAGAGTGCACTGACACCACTGGGGATGCAGTGCAGTGAGTCCACAGAGTGCACTGACACCAGTGGGAATGCGGTGCAGTGAGTCCAGAGAGTGCACTGGCACCACTGGGGATGCACTGCAGTGAGTCCAGAGTGCACTAGCACCACTGGGGATGCAGAGCAGTGAGTCCAGAGAGTGCACTGGCACCACTGAGAATGCATTTCAGTGAGTCCAGAGAGTGCCGTTCCAGCCTCGGTATCCGCTCCAGCCGAGTCAACCCCGCGGTAGGCCCTCCAGCCGCGGCAGACGCTCCAGCCGCGGCAGCCGCTCCAGCCGCTCCAGCCGCGGCAGCCGCTCCAGCCCCTCCAGCCTCGCCAGCCTCTCCATCCGCGGCAGCCGCTCCAGCCGCGGCAGCCGCTCCAGCTGCTCCAACCGCGGCAGCCGCTCCAGCCGCTACCGAGTGGAGCGGCTGCCACGGCTGGAGGGCTACCGCGGCTGGAGCGGCTGCCGCGGCTGGAGCAGTGCAGTGAGTCCAGGGAGTGCAAAGGCACCAGTGGGGATGGAGTGCAGTGAGTCCAAAGACTTCACTGTCACCACTGGGAATGCAGTGCAGTGAGTCCAGGGAGTGCACTTGCACCACTGGGGATGCAGTGCAGTGACTCCAGTGAGTGCACTGACACCACTGGGGATGCACTTCAGTCAGTCCAGTGAGTGTACTGGCACCACTGGGGATGCACTGCAGTGAGTCAAGAGAGTGCACTGGCAGGACTGGGGATGCAGTGCAGTGAGTCCAGAGAGTGCACTGGCACCACTGGGGATGCCCTGCAGTGAGTCCTGAGAGTGCACTGGCACCACTGAGAATGCATTTCAGTGAGTCCAGAGAGTGCCGTTCCAGCCTCGGCATCCGCTCCAGCCGAGTCAACCCCGCGGTAGCCCCTCCAGCCGCGGCAGACGCTCCAGCCGCGGCAGCCGCTCCAGCCGCTCCAGCCGCGGCAGCCGCTCCAGCCCCTCCAGCCGCGCCAGCCTCTCCAGCCGCGGCAGCCGCTCCAGCCGCGGTAGCCCTCCAGCCGTGGCAGCCGCTCCACTCGGTAGCGGCTGGAGCGGCTGCCGCGGCTGGAGCGGCTGGAGCGGCTGCCGCGACTGGAGCGGCTGCCGCGGTTGGAGCGGCTGCCGCGGCTGGAGCGGCTGGAGCGGATGCCGCGGCTGGAGCGGCTGGAGCGGCTGCCGCGGCTGGAGCGGCTGGCGCGGCTGGAGGAGCTACCGCGGCTGGAGCGGTTAACGCGGCTGGAGCGGATGCCGAGGCTGGAGCGGATGCCGCGGCTGGTGCGCCTGGAGAGGCTGCCGCGGCTGGAGCAGTGCAGTGAGTCCAGAGAGTGCACTGGCACCATTGGGGATGCAGTGCAGTGAGTCCAGAGAGTGCACTGGCACCACTGGGGATGCACTGCAGTGAGTCCAGAGAGTGCACTGGCACCACTGAGGATGCAATGCAGTGAGTCCAGAGAGTGCACTGGCACCAATGGGCATGCAGTGCTGTGAGTCCAGAGAGTGCACTGGCACCATTGGGGATGCAGTGCAGTGAGTCCAGAGAGTGCACTGGCAGGACTGGGGATGCAGTGCAGTGAGTCCAGAGAGTGCACTGGCACCACTGAGGATGCAATGCAGTGAGTCCAGAGAGTGCACTGGCACCACTGGGCATGCAGTGCTGTGAGTCCAGAGAGTGCACTGGCACCACTGGGGATGCACTTCAGTCAGTCCAGTGAGTGTACTGGCACCACTGGGGATGCACTGCAGTGAGTCCAGAGAGTGCACTGGCACCACTGGGGATGCAGTGCAGTGAGTCCAGAGAGTGCACTGGCACCACTGGGGATGCCCTGCAGTGAGTCCTGAGAGCGCACTGGCACCACTGGGGATGCAGTGCAGTGAGTCCAGAGAGCGCACTGGCACCAGTGGGAATGCGGTGCAGTGAGTCCAGAGAGTGCAATGGCACCACTGGGGATGCACTGCAGTGAGTCCAGAGAGTGCACTAGCACCACTGGGGATGCAGAGCAGTGAGTCCAGAGAGTGCACTGGCACCACTGAGAATGCATTTCAGTGAGTCCAGAGAGTGCCGTTCCAGCCTCGGCATCCGCTCCAGCCGAGTCAACCCCGCGGTAGCCCCTCCAGCCGCGGCAGACGCTCCAGCCGCGGCAGCCGCTCCAGCCGCTCCAGCCGCGGCAGCCGCTCCAGCCCCTCCAGCCGCGCCAGCCTCTCCATCCGCGGCAGCCGCTCCAGCCGCGGCAGCCGCTCCAGCCGCGGCAGCCGCTCCAGCCGCTACCGAGTGGAGCGGCTGCCACGGCTGGAGGGCTACCGCGGCTGGAGCGGCTGCCGCGGCTGGAGCAGTGCAGTGAGTCCAGGGAGTGCAAAGGCACCAGTGGGGATGGAGTGCAGTGAGTCCAAAGACTTCAATGTCACCACTGGGAATGCACTTCAGTCAGTCCAGTGAGTGTACTGGCACCACTGGGGATGCACAGCAGTGAGTCCAGAGAGTGCATTGGCACCACTGGGGATGCAGTGCAGTGAGTCCAGAGAGTGCACTGGCACCATTGGAGATGCAGTGCAGTGAGTCCAGAGAGTGCACTGGCACCACTGGGGATGCAGTGCAGTGAGTCCAGAGAGTGCACTGGCACCAGTGGGGATGCAGTGCAGAGTGTCCAGAGAGTGCACTGGCACCACAGGTGATGCACTGCAGTGAGTCCAGAGAGTGCTCTGGCACCCCTGGAGATGCACTTCAGTGAGTGCAGAGACTGCACTGGCACCACTGGGGATGCAGTGCAGTGAGTCCAGTGAGTGTACTGGCACCACTGGGGATGCACTGCAGTGAGTCCAGAGAGTGCATTGGCACCACTTGGGATGCACTGCAGTGAGTCCAGAGAGTGCACTGGCACCACTGGGGATGCAGTGCAGTGAGTCCAGAGAGTGCACTGGCTCCACTGAGAATGCACTTCAGTGAGTCCAGAGAGTGCACTGGCACCACTGTGGATGCAGTGCCGTGAGTCCAGCGAATGCACTGGCACCACTGGGGATACGGTGCCGGGAGTCCAGAGAGTGCACTGACACCACTGGGGATGCAGTGCAGTGAGTCCACAGAGTGCACTGACACCAGTGGGAATGCGGTGCAGTGAGTCCAGAGAGTGCACTGGCACCACTGGGGATGCACTGCAGTGAGTCCAGAGTGCACTAGCACCACTGGGGATGCAGAGCAGTGAGTCCAGAGAGTGCACTGGCACCACTGAGAATGCATTTCAGTGAGTCCAGAGAGTGCCGTTCCAGCCTCGGTATCCGCTCCAGCCGAGTCAACCCCGCGGTAGGCCCTCCAGCCGCGGCAGACGCTCCAGCCGCGGCAGCCGCTCCAGCCGCTCCAGCCGCGGCAGCCGCTCCAGCCCCTCCAGCCTCGCCAGCCTCTCCATCCGCGGCAGCCGCTCCAGCCGCGGCAGCCGCTCCAGCTGCTCCAACCGCGGCAGCCGCTCCAGCCGCTACCGAGTGGAGCGGCTGCCACGGCTGGAGGGCTACCGCGGCTGGAGCGGCTGCCGCGGCTGGAGCAGTGCAGTGAGTCCAGGGAGTGCAAAGGCACCAGTGGGGATGGAGTGCAGTGAGTCCAAAGACTTCACTGTCACCACTGGGAATGCAGTGCAGTGAGTCCAGGGAGTGCACTTGCACCACTGGGGATGCAGTGCAGTGACTCCAGTGAGTGCACTGACACCACTGGGGATGCACTTCAGTCAGTCCAGTGAGTGTACTGGCACCACTGGGGATGCACTGCAGTGAGTCAAGAGAGTGCACTGGCAGGACTGGGGATGCAGTGCAGTGAGTCCAGAGAGTGCACTGGCACCACTGGGGATGCCCTGCAGTGAGTCCTGAGAGCGCACTGGCACCACTGGGGATGCAGTGCAGTGAGTCCAGAGAGCGCACTGGCACCAGTGGGAATGCGGTGCAGTGAGTCCAGAGAGTGCAATGGCACCACTGGGGATGCACTGCAGTGAGTCCAGAGAGTGCACTAGCACCACTGGGGATGCAGAGCAGTGAGTCCAGAGAGTGCACTGGCACCACTGAGAATGCATTTCAGTGAGTCC
This sequence comes from Anser brachyrhynchus, assembly GCF_964034855.1. NCBI lineage: Eukaryota > Metazoa > Chordata > Aves > Anseriformes > Anatidae > Anser > Anser brachyrhynchus. The sequence goes on along the minus strand of NW_027663944.1, from coordinate 109,985 downwards.
AGAGAGTGCCGTTCCAGCCTCGGCATCCGCTCCAGCCGAGTCAACCCCGCGGTAGCCCCTCCAGCCGCGGCAGACGCTCCAGCCGCGGCAGCCGCTCCAGCCGCTCCAGCCGCGGCAGCCGCTCCAGCCCCTCCAGCCGCGCCAGCCTCTCCATCCGCGGCAGCCGCTCCAGCCGCGGCAGCCGCTCCAGCCGCTCCAGCCGCGGCAGCCGCTCCAGCCGCTACCGAGTGGAGCGGCTGCCACGGCTGGAGGGCTACCGCGGCTGGAGCGGCTGCCGCGGCTGGAGCAGTGCAGTGAGTCCAGGGAGTGCAAAGGCACCAGTGGGGATGGAGTGCAGTGAGTCCAAAGACTTCAATGTCACCACTGGGAATGCACTTCAGTCAGTCCAGTGAGTGTACTGGCACCACTGGGGATGCACAGCAGTGAGTCCAGAGAGTGCATTGGCACCACTGGGGATGCAGTGCAGTGAGTCCAGAGAGTGCACTGGCACCATTGGAGATGCAGTGCAGTGAGTCCAGAGAGTGCACTGGCACCACTGGGGATGCAGTGCAGTGAGTCCAGAGAGTGCACTGGCACCAGTGGGGATGCAGTGCAGAGTGTCCAGAGAGTGCACTGGCACCACTGGGATGCACTGCAGTGAGTCCAGAGAGTGCTCTGGCACCACTGGAGATGCACTTCAGTGAGTGCAGAGACTGCACTGGCACCACTGGGGATGCAGTGCAGTGAGTCCAGTGAGTGTACTGGCACCACTGGGGATGCACTGCAGTGAGTCCAGAGAGTGCATTGGCACCACTTGGGATGCACTGCAGTGAGTCCAGAGAGTGCACTGGCACCACTGGGGATGCAGTGCAGTGAGTCCAGAGAGTGCACTGGCTCCACTGAGAATGCACTTCAGTGAGTCCAGAGAGCGAACTGGCACCACTGTGGATGCAGTGCCGTGAGTCCAGCGAATGCACTGGCACCACTGGGGATACGGTGCCGGGAGTCCAGAGAGTGCACTGACACCACTGGGGATGCAGTGCAGTGAGTCCACAGAGTGCACTGACACCAGTGGGAATGCGGTGCAGTGAGTCCAGAGAGTGCACTGGCACCACTGGGGATGCACTGCAGTGAGTCCAGAGTGCACTAGCACCACTGGGGATGCAGAGCAGTGAGTCCAGAGAGTGCACTGGCACCACTGAGAATGCATTTCAGTGAGTCCAGAGAGTGCCGTTCCAGCCTCGGTATCCGCTCCAGCCGAGTCAACCCCGCGGTAGGCCCTCCAGCCGCGGCAGACGCTCCAGCCGCGGCAGCCGCTCCAGCCGCTCCAGCCGCGGCAGCCGCTCCAGCCCCTCCAGCCTCGCCAGCCTCTCCATCCGCGGCAGCCGCTCCAGCCGCGGCAGCCGCTCCAGCCGCTCCAACCGCGGCAGCCGCTCCAGCCGCTACCGAGTGGAGCGGCTGCCACGGCTGGAGGGCTACCGCGGCTGGAGCGGCTGCCGCGGCTGGAGCAGTGCAGTGAGTCCAGGGAGTGCAAAGGCACCAGTGGGGATGGAGTGCAGTGAGTCCAAAGACTTCACTGTCACCACTGGGAATGCAGTGCAGTGAGTCCAGGGAGTGCACTTGCACCACTGGGGATGCAGTGCAGTGACTCCAGTGAGTGCACTGACACCACTGGGGATGCACTTCAGTCAGTCCAGTGAGTGTACTGGCACCACTGGGGATGCACTGCAGTGAGTCAAGAGAGTGCACTGGCAGGACTGGGGATGCAGTGCAGTGAGTCCAGAGAGTGCACTGGCACCACTGGGGATGCCCTGCAGTGAGTCCTGAGAGCGCACTGGCACCACTGGGGATGCAGTGCAGTGAGTCCAGAGAGCGCACTGGCACCAGTGGGAATGCGGTGCAGTGAGTCCAGAGAGTGCAATGGCACCACTGGGGATGCACTGCAGTGAGTCCAGAGAGTGCACTAGCACCACTGGGGATGCAGAGCAGTGAGTCCAGAGAGTGCACTGGCACCACTGAGAATGCATTTCAGTGAGTCCAGAGAGTGCCGTTCCAGCCTCGGCATCCGCTCCAGCCGAGTCAACCCCGCGGTAGCCCCTCCAGCCGCGGCAGACGCTCCAGCCGCGGCAGCCGCTCCAGCCGCTCCAGCCGCGGCAGCCGCTCCAGCCCCTCCAGCCGCGCCAGCCTCTCCATCCGCGGCAGCCGCTCCAGCCGCGGCAGCCGCTCCAGCCGCTCCAGCCGCGGCAGCCGCTCCAGCCGCTACCGAGTGGAGCGGCTGCCACGGCTGGAGGGCTACCGCGGCTGGAGCGGCTGCCGCGGCTGGAGCAGTGCAGTGAGTCCAGGGAGTGCAAAGGCACCAGTGGGGATGGAGTGCAGTGAGTCCAAAGACTTCAATGTCACCACTGGGAATGCACTTCAGTCAGTCCAGTGAGTGTACTGGCACCACTGGGGATGCACAGCAGTGAGTCCAGAGAGTGCACTGGCACCACTGGGGATGCAGTGCAGTGAGTCCAGAGAGTGCACTGGCACCATTGGAGATGCAGTGCAGTGAGTCCAGAGAGTGCACTGGCACCACTGGGGATGCAGTGCAGTGAGTCCAGAGAGTGCACTGGCACCAGTGGGGATGCAGTGCAGAGTGTCCAGAGAGTGCACTGGCACCACTGGGGATGCAGTGCAGTGAGTCCAGTGAGTGTACTGGCACCACTGGGGATGCACTGCAGTGAGTCCAGAGAGTGCATTGGCACCACTTGGGATGCACTGCAGTGAGTCCAGAGAGTGCACTGGCACCACTGGGGATGCAGTGCAGTGAGTCCAGAGAGTGCACTGGCTCCACTGAGAATGCACTTCAGTGAGTCCAGAGAGTGCACTGGCACCACTGTGGATGCAGTGCCGTGAGTCCAGCGAATGCACTGGCACCACTGGGGATACGGTGCCGGGAGTCCAGAGAGTGCACTGACACCACTGGGGATGCAGTGCAGTGAGTCCACAGAGTGCACTGACACCAGTGGGAATGCGGTGCAGTGAGTCCAGAGAGTGCACTGGCACCACTGGGGATGCACTGCAGTGAGTCCAGAGTGCACTAGCACCACTGGGGATGCAGAGCAGTGAGTCCAGAGAGTGCACTGGCACCACTGAGAATGCATTTCAGTGAGTCCAGAGAGTGCCGTTCCAGCCTCGGTATCCGCTCCAGCCGAGTCAACCCCGCGGTAGGCCCTCCAGCCGCGGCAGACGCTCCAGCCGCGGCAGCCGCTCCAGCCGCTCCAGCCGCGGCAGCCGCTCCAGCCCCTCCAGCCTCGCCAGCCTCTCCATCCGCGGCAGCCGCTCCAGCCGCGGCAGCCGCTCCAGCCGCTCCAACCGCGGCAGCCGCTCCAGCCGCTACCGAGTGGAGCGGCTGCCACGGCTGGAGGGCTACCGCGGCTGGAGCGGCTGCCGCGGCTGGAGCAGTGCAGTGAGTCCAGGCAGTGCAAAGGCACCAGTGGGGATGGAGTGCAGTGAGTCCAAAGACTTCACTGTCACCACTGGGAATGCAGTGCAGTGAGTCCAGGGAGTGCACTTGCACCACTGGGGATGCAGTGCAGTGACTCCAGTGAGTGCACTGACACCACTGGGGATGCACTTCAGTCAGTCCAGTGAGTGTACTGGCACCACTGGGGATGCACTGCAGTGAGTCAAGAGAGTGCACTGGCAGGACTGGGGATGCAGTGCAGTGAGTCCAGAGAGTGCACTGGCACCACTGGGGATGCCCTGCAGTGAGTCCTGAGAGCGCACTGGCACCACTGGGGATGCAGTGCAGTGAGTCCAGAGAGCGCACTGGCACCAGTGGGAATGCGGTGCAGTGAGTCCAGAGAGTGCAATGGCACCACTGGGGATGCACTGCAGTGAGTCCAGAGAGTGCACTAGCACCACTGGGGATGCAGAGCAGTGAGTCCAGAGAGTGCACTGGCACCACTGAGAATGCATTTCAGTGAGTCCAGAGAGTGCCGTTCCAGCCTCGGCATCCGCTCCAGCCGAGTCAACCCCGCGGTAGCCCCTCCAGCCGCGGCAGACGCTCCAGCCGCGGCAGCCGCTCCAGCCGCTCCAGCCGCGGCAGCCGCTCCAGCCCCTCCAGCCGCGCCAGCCTCTCCATCCGCGGCAGCCGCTCCAGCCGCGGCAGCCGCTCCAGCCGCTCCAACCGCGGCAGCCGCTCCAGCCGCTACCGAGTGGAGCGGCTGCCACGGCTGGAGGGCTACCGCGGCTGGAGCGGCTGCCGCGGCTGGAGCAGTGCAGTGAGTCCAGGGAGTGCAAAGGCACCAGTGGGGATGGAGTGCAGTGAGTCCAAAGACTTCAATGTCACCACTGGGAATGCACTTCAGTCAGTCCAGTGAGTGTACTGGCACCACTGGGGATGCACAGCAGTGAGTCCAGAGAGTGCATTGGCACCACTGGGGATGCAGTGCAGTGAGTCCAGAGAGTGCACTGGCACCATTGGAGATGCAGTGCAGTGAGTCCAGAGAGTGCACTGGCACCACTGGGGATGCAGTGCAGTGAGTCCAGAGAGTGCACTGGCACCAGTGGGGATGCAGTGCAGAGTGTCCAGAGAGTGCACTGGCACCACTGGGATGCACTGCAGTGAGTCCAGAGAGTGCTCTGGCACCACTGGAGATGCACTTCAGTGAGTGCAGAGACTGCACTGGCACCACTGGGGATGCAGTGCAGTGAGTCCAGTGAGTGTACTGGCACCACTGGGGATGCACTGCAGTGAGTCCAGAGAGTGCATTGGCACCACTTGGGATGCACTGCAGTGAGTCCAGAGAGTGCACTGGCACCACTGGGGATGCAGTGCAGTGAGTCCAGAGAGTGCACTGGCTCCACTGAGAATGCACTTCAGTGAGTCCAGAGAGCGAACTGGCACCACTGTGGATGCAGTGCCGTGAGTCCAGCGAATGCACTGGCACCACTGGGGATACGGTGCCGGGAGTCCAGAGAGTGCACTGACACCACTGGGGATGCAGTGCAGTGAGTCCACAGAGTGCACTGACACCAGTGGGAATGCGGTGCAGTGAGTCCAGAGAGTGCACTGGCACCACTGGGGATGCACTGCAGTGAGTCCAGAGTGCACTAGCACCACTGGGGATGCAGAGCAGTGAGTCCAGAGAGTGCACTGGCACCACTGAGAATGCATTTCAGTGAGTCCAGAGAGTGCCGTTCCAGCCTCGGTATCCGCTCCAGCCGAGTCAACCCCGCGGTAGGCCCTCCAGCCGCGGCAGACGCTCCAGCCGCGGCAGCCGCTCCAGCCGCTCCAGCCGCGGCAGCCGCTCCAGCCCCTCCAGCCTCGCCAGCCTCTCCATCCGCGGCAGCCGCTCCAGCCGCGGCAGCCGCTCCAGCCGCTCCAACCGCGGCAGCCGCTCCAGCCGCTACCGAGTGGAGCGGCTGCCACGGCTGGAGGGCTACCGCGGCTGGAGCGGCTGCCGCGGCTGGAGCAGTGCAGTGAGTCCAGGGAGTGCAAAGGCACCAGTGGGGATGGAGTGCAGTGAGTCCAAAGACTTCACTGTCACCACTGGGAATGCAGTGCAGTGAGTCCAGGGAGTGCACTTGCACCACTGGGGATGCAGTGCAGTGACTCCAGTGAGTGCACTGACACCACTGGGGATGCACTTCAGTCAGTCCAGTGAGTGTACTGGCACCACTGGGGATGCACTGCAGTGAGTCAAGAGAGTGCACTGGCAGGACTGGGGATGCAGTGCAGTGAGTCCAGAGAGTGCACTGGCACCACTGGGGATGCCCTGCAGTGAGTCCTGAGAGCGCACTGGCACCACTGGGGATGCAGTGCAGTGAGTCCAGAGAGCGCACTGGCACCAGTGGGAATGCGGTGCAGTGAGTCCAGAGAGTGCAATGGCACCACTGGGGATGCACTGCAGTGAGTCCAGAGAGTGCACTAGCACCACTGGGGATGCAGAGCAGTGAGTCCAGAGAGTGCACTGGCACCACTGAGAATGCATTTCAGTGAGTCCAGAGAGTGCCGTTCCAGCCTCGGCATCCGCTCCAGCCGAGTCAACCCCGCGGTAGCCCCTCCAGCCGCGGCAGACGCTCCAGCCGCGGCAGCCGCTCCAGCCGCTCCAGCCGCGGCAGCCGCTCCAGCCCCTCCAGCCGCGCCAGCCTCTCCATCCGCGGCAGCCGCTCCAGCCGCGGCAGCCGCTCCAGCCGCTCCAGCCGCGGCAGCCGCTCCAGCCGCTACCGAGTGGAGCGGCTGCCACGGCTGGAGGGCTACCGCGGCTGGAGCGGCTGCCGCGGCTGGAGCAGTGCAGTGAGTCCAGGGAGTGCAAAGGCACCAGTGGGGATGGAGTGCAGTGAGTCCAAAGACTTCAATGTCACCACTGGGAATGCACTTCAGTCAGTCCAGTGAGTGTACTGGCACCACTGGGGATGCACAGCAGTGAGTCCAGAGAGTGCATTGGCACCACTGGGGATGCAGTGCAGTGAGTCCAGAGAGTGCACTGGCACCATTGGAGATGCAGTGCAGTGAGTCCAGAGAGTGCACTGGCACCACTGGGGATGCAGTGCAGTGAGTCCAGAGAGTGCACTGGCACCAGTGGGGATGCAGTGCAGAGTGTCCAGAGAGTGCACTGGCACCACTGGGATGCACTGCAGTGAGTCCAGAGAGTGCTCTGGCACCACTGGAGATGCACTTCAGTGAGTGCAGAGACTGCACTGGCACCACTGGGGATGCAGTGCAGTGAGTCCAGTGAGTGCACTGGCACCACTGGGGATGCAGTGCAGTGAGTCCAGAGAGTGCACTGGCACCAGTGGGAATGCGGTGCAGTGAGTCCAGAGAGTGCAATGGCACCACTGGGGATGCACTGCAGTGAGTCCAGAGAGTGCACTAGCACCACTGGGGATGCAGAGCAGTGAGTCCAGAGAGTGCACTGGCACCACTGAGAATGCATTTCAGTGAGTCCAGAGAGTGCCGTTCCAGCCTCGGCATCCGCTCCAGCCGAGTCAACCCCGCGGTAGCCCCTCCAGCCGCGGCAGACGCTCCAGCCGCGGCAGCCGCTCCAGCCGCTCCAGCCGCGGCAGCCGCTCCAGCCCCTCCAGCCGCGCCAGCCTCTCCATCCGCGGCAGCCGCTCCAGCCGCGGCAGCCGCTCCAGCCGCTCCAGCCGCGGCAGCCGCTCCAGCCGCTACCGAGTGGAGCGGCTGCCACGGCTGGAGGGCTACCGCGGCTGGAGCGGCTGCCGCGGCTGGAGCAGTGCAGTGAGTCCAGGGAGTGCAAAGGCACCAGTGGGGATGGAGTGCAGTGAGTCCAAAGACTTCAATGTCACCACTGGGAATGCACTTCAGTCAGTCCAGTGAGTGTACTGGCACCACTGGGGATGCACAGCAGTGAGTCCAGAGAGTGCATTGGCACCACTGGGGATGCAGTGCAGTGAGTCCAGAGAGTGCACTGGCACCATTGGAGATGCAGTGCAGTGAGTCCAGAGAGTGCACTGGCACCACTGGGGATGCAGTGCAGTGAGTCCAGAGAGTGCACTGGCACCAGTGGGGATGCAGTGCAGAGTGTCCAGAGAGTGCACTGGCACCACTGGGATGCACTGCAGTGAGTCCAGAGAGTGCTCTGGCACCACTGGAGATGCACTTCAGTGAGTGCAGAGACTGCACTGGCACCACTGGGGATGCAGTGCAGTGAGTCCAGTGAGTGTACTGGCACCACTGGGGATGCACTGCAGTGAGTCCAGAGAGTGCATTGGCACCACTTGGGATGCACTGCAGTGAGTCCAGAGAGTGCACTGGCACCAGTGGGGATGCAGTGCAGTGAGTCCAGAGAGTGCACTGGCTCCACTGAGAATGCACTTCAGTGAGTCCAGAGAGTGCACTGGCACCACTGTGGATGCAGTGCCGTGAGTCCAGCGAATGCACTGGCACCACTGGGGATACGGTGCCGGGAGTCCAGAGAGTGCACTGACACCACTGGGGATGCAGTGCAGTGAGTCCACAGAGTGCACTGACACCAGTGGGAATGCGGTGCAGTGAGTCCAGAGAGTGCACTGGCACCACTGGGGATGCACTGCAGTGAGTCCAGAGTGCACTAGCACCACTGGGGATGCAGAGCAGTGAGTCCAGAGAGTGCACTGGCACCACTGAGAATGCATTTCAGTGAGTCCAGAGAGTGCCGTTCCAGCCTCGGTATCCGCTCCAGCCGAGTCAACCCCGCGGTAGGCCCTCCAGCCGCGGCAGACGCTCCAGCCGCGGCAGCCGCTCCAGCCGCTCCAGCCGCGGCAGCCGCTCCAGCCCCTCCAGCCTCGCCAGCCTCTCCATCCGCGGCAGCCGCTCCAGCCGCGGCAGCCGCTCCAGCCGCTCCAACCGCGGCAGCCGCTCCAGCCGCTACCGAGTGGAGCGGCTGCCACGGCTGGAGGGCTACCGCGGCTGGAGCGGCTGCCGCGGCTGGAGCAGTGCAGTGAGTCCAGGGAGTGCAAAGGCACCAGTGGGGATGGAGTGCAGTGAGTCCAAAGACTTCACTGTCACCACTGGGAATGCAGTGCAGTGAGTCCAGGAGTGCACTTGCACCACTGGGGATGCAGTGCAGTGACTCCAGTGAGTGCACTGACACCACTGGGGATGCACTTCAGTCAGTCCAGTGAGTGTACTGGCACCACTGGGGATGCACTGCAGTGAGTCAAGAGAGTGCACTGGCAGGACTGGGGATGCAGTGCAGTGAGTCCAGAGAGTGCACTGGCACCACTGGGGATGCCCTGCAGTGAGTCCTGAGAGCGCACTGGCACCACTGGGGATGCAGTGCAGTGAGTCCAGAGAGTGCAATGGCACCACTGGGGATGCACTGCAGTGAGTCCAGAGAGTGCACTAGCACCACTGGGGATGCAGAGCAGTGAGTCCAGAGAGTGCACTGGCACCACTGAGAATGCATTTCAGTGAGTCCAGAGAGTGCCGTTCCAGCCTCGGCATCCGCTCCAGCCGAGTCAACCCCGCGGTAGCCCCTCCAGCCGCGGCAGACGCTCCAGCCGCGGCAGCCGCTCCAGCCGCTCCAGCCGCGGCAGCCGCTCCAGCCCCTCCAGCCGCGCCAGCCTCTCCATCCGCGGCAGCCGCTCCAGCCGCGGCAGCCGCTCCAGCCGCTCCAGCCGCGGCAGCCGCTCCAGCCGCTACCGAGTGGAGCGGCTGCCACGGCTGGAGGGCTACCGCGGCTGGAGCGGCTGCCGCGGCTGGAGCAGTGCAGTGAGTCCAGGGAGTGCAAAGGCACCAGTGGGGATGGAGTGCAGTGAGTCCAAAGACTTCAATGTCACCACTGGGAATGCACTTCAGTCAGTCCAGTGAGTGTACTGGCACCACTGGGGATGCACAGCAGTGAGTCCAGAGAGTGCATTGGCACCACTGGGGATGCAGTGCAGTGAGTCCAGAGAGTGCACTGGCACCATTGGAGATGCAGTGCAGTGAGTCCAGAGAGTGCACTGGCACCACTGGGGATGCAGTGCAGTGAGTCCAGAGAGTGCACTGGCACCAGTGGGGATGCAGTGCAGAGTGTCCAGAGAGTGCACTGGCACCACTGGGATGCACTGCAGTGAGTCCAGAGAGTGCTCTGGCACCACTGGAGATGCACTTCAGTGAGTGCAGAGACTGCACTGGCACCACTGGGGATGCAGTGCAGTGAGTCCAGTGAGTGTACTGGCACCACTGGGGATGCACTGCAGTGAGTCCAGAGAGTGCATTGGCACCACTTGGGATGCACTGCAGTGAGTCCAGAGAGTGCACTGGCACCACTGGGGATGCAGTGCAGTGAGTCCAGAGAGTGCACTGGCACCACTGAGAATGCACTTCAGTGAGTCCAGAGAGTGCACTGGCACCACTGTGGATGCAGTGCCGTGAGTCCAGCGAATGCACTGGCACCACTGGGGATACGGTGCCGGGAGTCCAGAGAGTGCACTGACACCACTGGGGATGCAGTGCAGTGAGTCCACAGAGTGCACTGACACCAGTGGGAATGCGGTGCAGTGAGTCCAGAGAGTGCACTGGCACCACTGGGGATGCACTGCAGTGAGTCCAGAGTGCACTAGCACCACTGGGGATGCAGAGCAGTGAGTCCAGAGAGTGCACTGGCACCACTGAGAATGCATTTCAGTGAGTCCAGAGAGTGCCGTTCCAGCCTCGGTATCCGCTCCAGCCGAGTCAACCCCGCGGTAGGCCCTCCAGCCGCGGCAGACGCTCCAGCCGCGGCAGCCGCTCCAGCCGCTCCAGCCGCGGCAGCCGCTCCAGCCCCTCCAGCCTCGCCAGCCTCTCCATCCGCGGCAGCCGCTCCAGCCGCGGCAGCCGCTCCAGCCGCTCCAACCGCGGCAGCCGCTCCAGCCGCTACCGAGTGGAGCGGCTGCCACGGCTGGAGGGCTACCGCGGCTGGAGCGGCTGCCGCGGCTGGAGCAGTGCAGTGAGTCCAGGGAGTGCAAAGGCACCAGTGGGGATGGAGTGCAGTGAGTCCAAAGACTTCACTGTCACCACTGGGAATGCAGTGCAGTGAGTCCAGGGAGTGCACTTGCACCACTGGGGATGCAGTGCAGTGACTCCAGTGAGTGCACTGACACCACTGGGGATGCACTTCAGTCAGTCCAGTGAGTGTACTGGCACCACTGGGGATGCACTGCAGTGAGTCAAGAGAGTGCACTGGCAGGACTGGGGATGCAGTGCAGTGAGTCCAGAGAGTGCACTGGCACCACTGGGGATGCCCTGCAGTGAGTCCTGAGAGCGCACTGGCACCACTGGGGATGCAGTGCAGTGAGTCCAGAGAGCGCACTGGCACCAGTGGGAATGCGGTGCAGTGAGTCCAGAGAGTGCAATGGCACCACTGGGGATGCAGAGCAGTGAGTCCAGAGAGTGCACTGGCACCACTGAGAATGCATTTCAGTGAGTCCAGAGAGTGCCGTTCCAGCCTCGGCATCCGCTCCAGCCGAGTCAACCCCGCGGTAGCCCCTCCAGCCGCGGCAGACGCTCCAGCCGCGGCAGCCGCTCCAGCCGCTCCAGCCGCGGCAGCCGCTCCAGCCCCTCCAGCCGCGCCAGCCTCTCCATCCGCGGCAGCCGCTCCAGCCGCGGCAGCCGCTCCAGCCGCTCCAGCCGCGGCAGCCGCTCCAGCCGCTACCGAGTGGAGCGGCTGCCACGGCTGGAGGGCTACCGCGGCTGGAGCGGCTGCCGCGGCTGGAGCAGTGCAGTGAGTCCAGGGAGTGCAAAGGCACCAGTGGGGATGGAGTGCAGTGAGTCCAAAGACTTCAATGTCACCACTGGGAATGCACTTCAGTCAGTCCAGTGAGTGTACTGGCACCACTGGGGATGCACAGCAGTGAGTCCAGAGAGTGCATTGGCACCACTGGGGATGCAGTGCAGTGAGTCCAGAGAGTGCACTGGCACCATTGGAGATGCAGTGCAGTGAGTCCAGAGAGTGCACTGGCACCACTGGGGATGCAGTGCAGTGAGTCCAGAGAGTGCACTGGCACCAGTGGGGATGCAGTGCAGAGTGTCCAGAGAGTGCACTGGCACCACTGGGATGCACTGCAGTGAGTCCAGAGAGTGCTCTGGCACCACTGGAGATGCACTTCAGTGAGTGCAGAGACTGCACTGGCACCACTGGGGATGCAGTGCAGTGAGTCCAGTGAGTGTACTGGCACCACTGGGGATGCACTGCAGTGAGTCCAGAGAGTGCATTGGCACCACTTGGGATGCACTGCAGTGAGTCCAGAGAGTGCACTGGCACCACTGGGGATGCAGTGCAGTGAGTCCAGAGAGTGCACTGGCTCCACTGAGAATGCACTTCAGTGAGTCCAGAGAGTGCACTGGCACCACTGTGGATGCAGTGCCGTGAGTCCAGCGAATGCACTGGCACCACTGGGGATACGGTGCCGGGAGTCCAGAGAGTGCACTGACACCACTGGGGATGCAGTGCAGTGAGTCCACAGAGTGCACTGACACCAGTGGGAATGCGGTGCAGTGAGTCCAGAGAGTGCACTGGCACCACTGGGGATGCACTGCAGTGAGTCCAGAGTGCACTAGCACCACTGGGGATGCAGAGCAGTGAGTCCAGAGAGTGCACTGGCACCACTGAGAATGCATTTCAGTGAGTCCAGAGAGTGCCGTTCCAGCCTCGGTATCCGCTCCAGCCGAGTCAACCCCGCGGTAGGCCCTCCAGCCGCGGCAGACGCTCCAGCCGCGGCAGCCGCTCCAGCCGCTCCAGCCGCGGCAGCCGCTCCAGCCCCTCCAGCCTCGCCAGCCTCTCCATCCGCGGCAGCCGCTCCAGCCGCGGCAGCCGCTCCAGCCGCTCCAACCGCGGCAGCCGCTCCAGCCGCTACCGAGTGGAGCGGCTGCCACGGCTGGAGGGCTACCGCGGCTGGAGCGGCTGCCGCGGCTGGAGCAGTGCAGTGAGTCCAGGGAGTGCAAAGGCACCAGTGGGGATGGAGTGCAGTGAGTCCAAAGACTTCACTGTCACCACTGGGAATGCAGTGCAGTGAGTCCAGGGAGTGCACTTGCACCACTGGGGATGCAGTGCAGTGACTCCAGTGAGTGCACTGACACCACTGGGGATGCACTTCAGTCAGTCCAGTGAGTGTACTGGCACCACTGGGGATGCACTGCAGTGAGTCAAGAGAGTGCACTGGCAGGACTGGGGATGCAGTGCAGTGAGTCCAGAGAGTGCACTGGCACCACTGGGGATGCCCTGCAGTGAGTCCTGAGAGCGCACTGGCACCACTGGGGATGCAGTGCAGTGAGTCCAGAGAGCGCACTGGCACCAGTGGGAATGCGGTGCAGTGAGTCCAGAGAGTGCAATGGCACCACTGGGGATGCACTGCAGTGAGTCCAGAGAGTGCACTAGCACCACTGGGGATGCAGAGCAGTGAGTCCAGAGAGTGCACTGGCACCACTGAGAATGCATTTCAGTGAGTCCAGAGAGTGCCGTTCCAGCCTCGGCATCCGCTCCAGCCGAGTCAACCCCGCGGTAGCCCCTCCAGCCGCGGCAGACGCTCCAGCCGCGGCAGCCGCTCCAGCCGCTCCAGCCGCGGCAGCCGCTCCAGCCCCTCCAGCCGCGCCAGCCTCTCCATCCGCGGCAGCCGCTCCAGCCGCGGCAGCCGCTCCAGCCGCTCCAGCCGCGGCAGCCGCTCCAGCCGCTACCGAGTGGAGCGGCTGCCACGGCTGGAGGGCTACCGCGGCTGGAGCGGCTGCCGCGGCTGGAGCAGTGCAGTGAGTCCAGGGAGTGCAAAGGCACCAGTGGGGATGGAGTGCAGTGAGTCCAAAGACTTCAATGTCACCACTGGGAATGCACTTCAGTCAGTCCAGTGAGTGTACTGGCACCACTGGGGATGCACAGCAGTGAGTCCAGAGAGTGCATTGGCACCACTGGGGATGCAGTGCAGTGAGTCCAGAGAGTGCACTGGCACCATTGGAGATGCAGTGCAGTGAGTCCAGAGAGTGCACTGGCACCACTGGGGATGCAGTGCAGTGAGTCCAGAGAGTGCACTGGCACCAGTGGGGATGCAGTGCAGTGAGTCCAGAGAGTGCTCTGGCACCACTGGAGATGCACTGCAGTGAGTCCAGAGAGTGCATTGGCACCACTTGGGATGCACTGCAGTGAGTCCAGAGAGTGCACTGGCACCACTGGGGATGCAGTGCAGTGAGTCCAGAGAGTGCACTGGCTCCACTGAGAATGCACTTCAGTGAGTCCAGAGAGTGCACTGGCACCGCTGGGGATGCAGTGCAGTGAGTCAAGAGAGTGCACTGGCAGGACTGGGGATGCAGTGCAGTGAGTCCAGAGAGTGCACTGGCACCACTGGGGATGCAGTGCAGTGAGTCCAGAGAGTGCACTGGCACCACTGGGGATGCAGTGCAGTGAGTCCAGAGAGTGCACTGGCACCACTGAAAATGCACTTCAGTGTGTCCAGAGAGTGCACTGGCACCACTGGGGATGCACTGCAGTGAGTCCAGAGAGTGCACTAGCGCCACTGGGGATGCAGTGCAGTGAGTCCAGAGAGTGGCGCTCCAGCCTCGGTTTCCGCTCCAGCCGCGTCAACCGCTCCAGCCGCGGTAGCCCCTCCAGCCGCGGCAGACGCTCTAGACGCTTCAACCGCGTCAGCCTCTCCAGCCGCGTTAGCCCCTCCAGCCGCGGCAGCCGCTCCAGCCGCGGCAGCCGCTCCAGCCGCTACCGAGTGGAGCGGCTGCCACGGCTGGAGCGGTTGCCGCGGTTGGAGCGCCTGCCGCGTTTGGAGCGGCTGCCGCGGCTTTCGCGGCTGGTGCGGCTGCCGCGGTTGGAGAGTCTGCCGCGTATGCCGCGGACGGAGCGGCTACCGCGGCTGGAGCGGCTGCCGCGGCTGCCGCGGCTGCCGAGGCTGGAGGGCTACCGCGGCTGGAGCGACTGCCGCGGCTGGAGTAGTGCAGTGAGTCCAGAGAGTGCACTGGCACCACTGGGTATGCAGTGCAGTGAGTCCAGAGAGTGCACTGGCACCACTGGGGATGCACTGCAGTGAGTCCAGAGTGTGCACTGGCACCACTGGGGATGCACTGCAGTGAGTCCAGAGAGTGCAGTGGCACCACTGGGGATGCAGTGCAGTGAGTCCAGAGAGTGCACTGGCACCATTGGAGATGCAGTGCAGTGAGTCCAGAGAGTGCACTGGCACCACTGGGGATGCAGTGCAGTGAGTCCAGAGAGTGCACTGGCACCAGTGGGGATGCAGTGCAGAGTGTCCAGAGAGTGCACTGGCACCACTGGGATGCACTGCAGTGAGTCCAGAGAGTGCTCTGGCACCACTGGAGATGCACTTCAGTGAGTGCAGAGACTGCACTGGCACCACTGGGGATGCAGTGCAGTGAGTCCAGTGAGTGTACTGGCACCACTGGGGATGCACTGCAGTGAGTCCAGAGAGTGCATTGGCACCACTTGGGATGCACTGCAGTGAGTCCAGAGAGTGCACTGGCACCACTGGGGATGCAGTGCAGTGAGTCCAGAGAGTGCACTGGCTCCACTGAGAATGCACTTCAGTGAGTCCAGAGAGCGAACTGGCACCACTGTGGATGCAGTGCCGTGAGTCCAGCGAATGCACTGGCACCACTGGGGATACGGTGCCGGGAGTCCAGAGAGTGCACTGACACCACTGGGGATGCAGTGCAGTGAGTCCACAGAGTGCACTGACACCAGTGGGAATGCGGTGCAGTGAGTCCAGAGAGTGCACTGGCACCACTGGGGATGCACTGCAGTGAGTCCAGAGTGCACTAGCACCACTGGGGATGCAGAGCAGTGAGTCCAGAGAGTGCACTGGCACCACTGAGAATGCATTTCAGTGAGTCCAGAGAGTGCCGTTCCAGCCTCGGTATCCGCTCCAGCCGAGTCAACCCCGCGGTAGGCCCTCCAGCCGCGGCAGACGCTCCAGCCGCGGCAGCCGCTCCAGCCGCTCCAGCCGCGGCAGCCGCTCCAGCCCCTCCAGCCTCGCCAGCCTCTCCATCCGCGGCAGCCGCTCCAGCCGCGGCAGCCGCTCCAGCCGCTCCAACCGCGGCAGCCGCTCCAGCCGCTACCGAGTGGAGCGGCTGCCACGGCTGGAGGGCTACCGCGGCTGGAGCGGCTGCCGCGGCTGGAGCAGTGCAGTGAGTCCAGGGAGTGCAAAGGCACCAGTGGGGATGGAGTGCAGTGAGTCCAAAGACTTCACTGTCACCACTGGGAATGCAGTGCAGTGAGTCCAGGGAGTGCACTTGCACCACTGGGGATGCAGTGCAGTGACTCCAGTGAGTGCACTGACACCACTGGGGATGCACTTCAGTCAGTCCAGTGAGTGTACTGGCACCACTGGGGATGCACTGCAGTGAGTCAAGAGAGTGCACTGGCAGGACTGGGGATGCAGTGCAGTGAGTCCAGAGAGTGCACTGGCACCACTGGGGATGCCCTGCAGTGAGTCCTGAGAGCGCACTGGCACCACTGGGGATGCAGTGCAGTGAGTCCAGAGAGCGCACTGGCACCAGTGGGAATGCGGTGCAGTGAGTCCAGAGAGTGCAATGGCACCACTGGGGATGCACTGCAGTGAGTCCAGAGAGTGCACTAGCACCACTGGGGATGCAGAGCAGTGAGTCCAGAGAGTGCACTGGCACCACTGAGAATGCATTTCAGTGAGTCCAGAGAGTGCCGTTCCAGCCTCGGCATCCGCTCCAGCCGAGTCAACCCCGCGGTAGCCCCTCCAGCCGCGGCAGACGCTCCAGCCGCGGCAGCCGCTCCAGCCGCTCCAGCCGCGGCAGCCGCTCCAGCCCCTCCAGCCGCGCCAGCCTCTCCATCCGCGGCAGCCGCTCCAGCCGCGGCAGCCGCTCCAGCCGCTCCAGCCGCGGCAGCCGCTCCAGCCGCTACCGAGTGGAGCGGCTGCCGCGGCTGGAGCAGTGCAGTGAGTCCAGGGAGTGCAAAGGCACCAGTGGGGATGGAGTGCAGTGAGTCCAAAGACTTCAATGTCACCACTGGGAATGCACTTCAGTCAGTCCAGTGAGTGTACTGGCACCACTGGGGATGCACAGCAGTGAGTCCAGAGAGTGCATTGGCACCACTGGGGATGCAGTGCAGTGAGTCCAGAGAGTGCACTGGCACCATTGGAGATGCAGTGCAGTGAGTCCAGAGAGTGCACTGGCACCACTGGGGATGCAGTGCAGTGAGTCCAGAGAGTGCACTGGCACCAGTGGGGATGCAGTGCAGAGTGTCCAGAGAGTGCACTGGCACCACTGGGATGCACTGCAGTGAGTCCAGAGAGTGCTCTGGCACCACTGGAGATGCACTTCAGTGAGTGCAGAGACTGCACTGGCACCACTGGGGATGCAGTGCAGTGAGTCCAGTGAGTGTACTGGCACCACTGGGGATGCACTGCAGTGAGTCCAGAGAGTGCATTGGCACCACTTGGGATGCACTGCAGTGAGTCCAGAGAGTGCACTGGCACCACTGGGGATGCAGTGCAGTGAGTCCAGAGAGTGCACTGGCTCCACTGAGAATGCACTTCAGTGAGTCCAGAGAGTGCACTGGCACCACTGTGGATGCAGTGCCGTGAGTCCAGCGAATGCACTGGCACCACTGGGGATACGGTGCCGGGAGTCCAGAGAGTGCACTGACACCACTGGGGATGCAGTGCAGTGAGTCCACAGAGTGCACTGACACCAGTGGGAATGCGGTGCAGTGAGTCCAGAGAGTGCACTGGCACCACTGGGGATGCACTGCAGTGAGTCCAGAGTGCACTAGCACCACTGGGGATGCAGAGCAGTGAGTCCAGAGAGTGCACTGGCACCACTGAGAATGCATTTCAGTGAGTCCAGAGAGTGCCGTTCCAGCCTCGGTATCCGCTCCAGCCGAGTCAACCCCGCGGTAGGCCCTCCAGCCGCGGCAGACGCTCCAGCCGCGGCAGCCGCTCCAGCCGCTCCAGCCGCGGCAGCCGCTCCAGCCCCTCCAGCCTCGCCAGCCTCTCCATCCGCGGCAGCCGCTCCAGCCGCGGCAGCCGCTCCAGCCGCTCCAACCGCGGCAGCCGCTCCAGCCGCTACCGAGTGGAGCGGCTGCCACGGCTGGAGGGCTACCGCGGCTGGAGCGGCTGCCGCGGCTGGAGCAGTGCAGTGAGTCCAGGGAGTGCAAAGGCACCAGTGGGGATGGAGTGCAGTGAGTCCAAAGACTTCACTGTCACCACTGGGAATGCAGTGCAGTGAGTCCAGGGAGTGCACTTGCACCACTGGGGATGCAGTGCAGTGACTCCAGTGAGTGCACTGACACCACTGGGGATGCACTTCAGTCAGTCCAGTGAGTGTACTGGCACCACTGGGGATGCACTGCAGTGAGTCAAGAGAGTGCACTGGCAGGACTGGGGATGCAGTGCAGTGAGTCCAGAGAGTGCACTGGCACCACTGGGGATGCCCTGCAGTGAGTCCTGAGAGCGCACTGGCACCACTGGGGATGCAGTGCAGTGAGTCCAGAGAGCGCACTGGCACCAGTGGGAATGCGGTGCAGTGAGTCCAGAGAGTGCAATGGCACCACTGGGGATGCACTGCAGTGAGTCCAGAGAGTGCACTAGCACCACTGGGGATGCAGAGCAGTGAGTCCAGAGAGTGCACTGGCACCACTGAGAATGCATTTCAGTGAGTCCAGAGAGTGCCGTTCCAGCCTCGGCATCCGCTCCAGCCGAGTCAACCCCGCGGTAGCCCCTCCAGCCGCGGCAGACGCTCCAGCCGCGGCAGCCGCTCCAGCCGCTCCAGCCGCGGCAGCCGCTCCAGCCCCTCCAGCCGCGCCAGCCTCTCCATCCGCGGCAGCCGCTCCAGCCGCGGCAGCCGCTCCAGCCGCTCCAGCCGCGGCAGCCGCTCCAGCCGCTACCGAGTGGAGCGGCTGCCACGGCTGGAGGGCTACCGCGGCTGGAGCGGCTGCCGCGGCTGGAGCAGTGCAGTGAGTCCAGGGAGTGCAAAGGCACCAGTGGGGATGGAGTGCAGTGAGTCCAAAGACTTCAATGTCACCACTGGGAATGCACTTCAGTCAGTCCAGTGAGTGTACTGGCACCACTGGGGATGCACAGCAGTGAGTCCAGAGAGTGCATTGGCACCACTGGGGATGCAGTGCAGTGAGTCCAGAGAGTGCACTGGCACCATTGGAGATGCAGTGCAGTGAGTCCAGAGAGTGCACTGGCACCACTGGGGATGCAGTGCAGTGAGTCCAGAGAGTGCACTGGCACCAGTGGGGATGCAGTGCAGTGAGTCCAGAGAGTGCTCTGGCACCACTGGAGATGCACTTCAGTGAGTGCAGAGACTGCACTGGCACCACTGGGGATGCAGTGCAGTGAGTCCAGTGAGTGTACTGGCACCACTGGGGATGCACTGCAGTGAGTCCAGAGAGTGCATTGGCACCACTTGGGATGCACTGCAGTGAGTCCAGAGAGTGCACTGGCACCACTGGGGATGCAGTGCAGTGAGTCCAGAGAGTGCACTGGCTCCACTGAGAATGCACTTCAGTGAGTCCAGAGAGTGCACTGGCACCGCTGGGGATGCAGTGCAGTGAGTCAAGAGAGTGCACTGGCAGGACTGGGGATGCAGTGCAGTGAGTCCAGAGAGTGCACTGGCACCACTGGGGATGCAGTGCAGTGAGTCCAGAGAGTGCACTGGCAGCACTGGGGATGCAGTGCAGTGAGTCCAGAGAGTGCACTGGCACCACTGAAAATGCACTTCAGTGTGTCCAGAGAGTGCACTGGCACCACTGGGGATGCACTGCAGTGAGTCCAGAGAGTGCACTAGCGCCACTGGGGATGCAGTGCAGTGAGTCCAGAGAGTGGCGCTCCAGCCTCGGTTTCCGCTCCAGCCGCGTCAACCGCTCCAGCCGCGGTAGCCCCTCCAGCCGCGGCAGACGCTCCAGCCGCGGCAGCCGCTCCAGCCGCTACCGAGTGGAGCGGCTGCCACGGCTGGAGCGGTTGCCGCGGTTGGAGCGCCTGCCGCGTTTGGAGCGGCTGCCGCGGCTTTCGCGGCTGGTGCGGCTGCCGCGGTTGGAGAGTCTGCCGCGTATGCCGCGGACGGAGCGGCTACCGCGGCTGGAGCGACTGCCGCGGCTGGAGTAGTGCAGTGAGTCCAGAGAGTGCACTGGCACCACTGGGTATGCAGTGCAGTGAGTCCAGAGAGTGCACTGGCACCACTGGGGATGCACTGCAGTGAGTCCAGAGTGTGCACTGGCACCACTGGGGATGCACTGCAGTGAGTCCAGAGAGTGCAGTGGCACCACTGGGGATGCAGTGCAGTGAGTCCAGAGAGTGCACTGTCACCGTTGGGGATGCACTGCAGTGTCTGCAGAGAGTGCCCTGGCACCACTAGGGATGCAGTGCAGTGAGACCAGAGAGTGCACTGGCACCACTGGTGATGCACTGCAGTGCGTCCAGAGAGTGCACTGGCACCACTGTGGATGCAGTGCAGTGAGTTCAGAGAGAGCCCTGGCAGCACAGGGGATGCAGTGCAGTGAGTCCAGAGAGTGCACTGGCACCACTAGGGATGCACTGCAGTGAGTCCAGAGAGTGCACTGGCACCACTCGGGATGCAGTGCAGTGAGTCCAGAGTGCATTAGCTCCTCTGGGGATGCATTGACGCGAGTCCAGAGAGTGCACTGGCACCACTGGGGATGCACTGCAGTCACTCCAGAGAGTGCACTGGCACCACTGGGGATGCGGTGCAGTGAGTCCAGAGAGTGCACTGGCACCACAGGGGATGCAGTGCAGTGAGTCCAGAGAGTGCACTGGAACCACTGGGGATGCGGTGGCGGGAGTCCAGAGAGTGCTTTGGCACCACTGGGGATGCAGTACAGTGAGTCCAGAGAGTGCACTGGCACCACTGGGGATGCAGCGCAGTGACTCTAGAGAGTGCACTGGCACCACTCAGGGTGCAGTGCGGTGAGTCCAGAGAGTGCACTGGCACCACTGGGGATGCAGTACAGTGAGTCCAGAGAGTGCACTGGCACCACTGGGTATGCAGTGCAGTGAGTCCAGAGAGTGCACTGGCACCACTGGGGATGCACTGCAGTGAGTCCAGAGTGCACTAGCACCACTGGGGATGCACTGCAGTGAGTCCAGAGAGTGCACTGGCACCACCGGGAATGCACTGCAGTGAGTCCAGGGAGTGCACTGGCACCACTGGGGATGCACTGCAGTGAGTCCAGAGTGCACTAGCACCACTGGGGATGCACTTCAGTGAGTCCAGAGAGTGCACTGGCACCACTGGGGATGCAGTGACGCGAGTCCAGAGAGTGCACTGGCACCACTGGGGATGCAGTGACGCGAGTCCAGAGAGTGCACTGGCACCGCTGGGGATGCAGTGCAGTCACTCCAGAGAGCGCACTGGCACCACTGGGGATGCAGTGCAGTGAGTCCAGAGAGTGCACTGGCACCACTGCGGATGCTGTGCAGTGAGTCCAGAGAGTGCACTGGCACCACAGGTGATGCAGTGCAGTGAGTCCAGAGAGTGCACTGGCAGCACTGGGGATGCACTGCAGTGAGTCCAGAGAGTGCACTGGCACCACAGGTGATGCACTCCAGTGAGTCCAGAGAGTGCACTGGCACCACTGGGGATGCACTGCAGTGACTCGAAAGAGTGCACTGGCACCACTGGGGAAGCAGTGCAGTGAGTCCAGAGAGTGCACTGGCACCACTGGGGATGCACTGCAGTGAGTCCAGAGAGTGCACTGTCACTACTGGGGATGCAGTGCAGTGAGTCCAGAGAGTGCACTGGCACCACTGAGAATGCACTTCAGTGAGTCCAGAGAGTGCCCTGGCACCACTGGGGATGCACTGCAGTGAGTCCAGAGATTGCACTGGCACCACTGGGGATGCAGTACAGTGAGTCCACACAGTGCACTAGCACCACTGGGGATGCAGTGCAGTGAGTCCAGAGAGTGCACTGGCACCACTGGTGATGCACTGCTGTGAGTCCAGAGAGTGCTCTTGCACCACAGGGGATGCAGTGCAGTGACTCAAGAGAGTGCACTGGCAGCACTGGGGATGCAGTGCAGTGAGTCCAGAGATTGCACTGGCACCACTGGGGATGCAGTGCAGTGAGTCCAGAGAGTGCAATGGCACCACTGCGGATGCACTGCAGTGAGTCCAGAGAGTGCACTGGCTCCACTGGGGATGCACTGCAGTGAGTCCAGAGAGTGCACTGGCACCACTGGGGATGCACTGCAATGAGTCCAGAGAGTGCACTGGCACCACTGGGGATGCAGTGCAGTGAGTCCAGAGAGTGCACTGGCACCACTGGGGATGCACTGCAGTGAGTCCAGAGAGTGCACTGGCACCACAGGGGATGCACTGCAGTGAGTCCACAGAGTGCACTAGCACTACTGGGGATGCAGTGCAGTGAGTCCAGAGAGTGCACTGGCAGCACTGGGGATGCAGTGCAGTGAGTCCAGAGAGTGCACTGGCACCACTGGGGATGCACTGCAGTGAGTCCAGAGAGTGCACTGTCACCGTTGGGGATGCACTGCAGTGTCTGCAGAGAGTGCCCTGGCACCACTAGGGATGCAGTGCAGTGAGTCCAGAGAGTGCACTGGCACCACTGGGGATGCAGTGCATTGAGTCCAGAGAGTGCACTGGCACCACTGGTGATGCACTGCTGTGAGTCCAGAGAGTGCTCTTGCACCACAGGGGATGCAGTGCAGTGACTAAAGAGAGTGCACTGGCAGCACTGGGGATGCAGTGCAGTGAGTCCAGAGAGTGCACTGGCACCACTGGGGATGCAGTGCAGTGAGTCCAGAGAGTGCAATGGCACCACTGCGGATGCACTGCAGTGAGTCCAGAGAGTGCACTGGCTCCACTGGGGATGCACTGCAGTGAGTCCAGAGAGTGCACTGGCACCACTGGGGATGCACTGCAGTGAGTCCAGAGAGTGCACTGGCACCACTGGGGATGCACTGCAGTGAGTCCACAGAGTGCACTAGCACTACTGGGGATGCAGTGCAGTGAGTCCAGAGAGTGCACTGGCAGCACTGGGGATGCAGTGCAGTTACTCCAGAGATTGCACTGGCTCCACCGGGGATGCAGTGCAGTGAGTCCAGAGAGTGCACTGGCACCACTGGGGATGCAGTGCAGTGAGTCCAGAGAGTGCACTGGCACCACTGGGGATGCAGTGCTGTGACTCCAGAGAGCGAACTGGCACCACTGGGGATGCAGTGCAGTGAGTCCAGAGAGTGCACTGGCACCACTGGGGATGCACTGCAGTGAGCCCAGAGAGTGCACTGGCACCAGTGGGGATGCACTGCAGTGAGTCCAGAGAGTGCACTGGCACCACTGGGGAAGCAGTGCAGTGAGTCCAGAGAGTGCAGTGGCACCACTGGGGATGCACTGCAGTGAGTCCAGAGATTGCACTGGCACCACTGGGGATGCAGTGCAGTGAGTCCAGAGAGTGCACTGGCACCACTGGGGATGCACTGCAGTGAGTCCAGAGAGTGCACTGGCACCACTGAGAATGCATTTCAATGAGTCCAGAGAGTACACTGGCACCACTGGGGAAGCACTGCAGTGAGTCCAGAGAGTGCACTGGCACCACTGGGGATGCACTGCAGTGAGTCCAGAGAGTGCACTGTCACTACTGGGGATGCAGTGCAGTGAGTCCAGAGAGTGCACTGGCACCACTGGGGATGCAGTGCAGTGAGTCCTGAGAGTGCACTGGCACCACTGGGGATGCAGTGCAGTGAGTCCAGAGATTGCACTGGCACCACTGGGGATGCAGTACAGTGAGTCCACACAGTGCACTAGCACCACTGGGGATGCAGTGCAGTGAGTCCAGAGAGTGCACTGGCACCACTGGGGATGCAGTGCAGTGAGTCCAGAGAGTGCACTGGCACCACTGGTGATGCACTGCAGTGAGTCCAGAGAGTGCACTGGCTCCACTGGGGATGCACTGCAGTGACTCCAGAGAGTGCACTGGCACCACTGGGGATGCACTGCAGTGAGTCCAGAGAGTGCAGTGGCACCACTGGGGATGCACTGAAGTGAGTCCAGAGAGTGCACTGGCACCACTGAGAATGCACTTCAGTGAGTCCAGAGAGTGCACTGGCACCACTGGGGATGCACTTCAGTGAGTCCAGAGAGTGCACTGGCACCACTGGGGATGCAGTGCTGTGACTCCAGAGAGTGCACTGGCACCACTGGGGATGCAGTGCAGTGAGTCCAGAGAGTGCACTGGCACCACTGGGGATGCGGTGCCGGGAGTCCAGAGAGTGCTTTGGCACCAGTGGGGATGCACTGCAGTTACTCCAGAGACTGCACTGGCACCACTGGGGATGCAGTGCAGTGAGACCAGAGAGTGCACTGGCACCACTGGGGATGCACTGCAGTGAGTCCAGAGAGTGCACTGGCACCACTGGGGATGCACTGCAGTGAGTCCAGAGAGTGTACTGGCACCACTGGGGATGCACTGCAGTGAGTCCAGAGAGTGCACTGGCACCACTGGGGATGCACTGCAGTGAGTCCAGAGAGTGCACTGGCACCACTGGGGATGCACTGCAGTGAGTCCACAGAGTGCACTAGCACTACTGGGGATGCAGTGCAGTGAGTCCAGAGAGTGCACTGGCACCACTGGGGATGCAGTGCAGTGAGTCCAGAGAGTGCACTGGCACCACTGGGGATGCACTTCAGTGAGTCCAGAGAGTGCACTGGCACCACTGGGGATGCACTGCAGTGAGCCCAGAGAGTGCACTGGCACCAGTGGGGATGCACTGCAGTAAGTCCAGTGAGTGCACTGGCACCACTGGGGATGCAGTGCAGTGGGTCCAGTGAGTGTACTGGCACCACTGAGAATGCACTTCAGTGAGTCCAGAGAGTGCACTGGCACCACTGGGGATGCACTGCAGTGAGTCCAGAGAGTGCACTGGCACCACTGGGGATGCACTGCAGTGAGTCCAGAGAGTGCACTGGCAACACTGGGGATGCAGTGCAGTGAGTCCAGAGAGTGCACTGGCACCACTGGGGATGCAGTGCAGTGAGTCCAGAGAGTGCACTGGCACCACTGGGGATGCGGTGCTGGGAGTTCAGAGAGTGCTTTGGTACCAGTGGGGATGCAGTGCAGTTACTCCAGAGACTGCACTGGCACCACCGGGGATGCAGTGCAGTGAGTCCAGAGAGTGCACTGGCACCACTGGGGATGCAGTGCAGTGAGTCCAGAGATTGCACTGGCACCACTGGGGATGCACTGCAGTGAGTCCAGAGAGTGCACTGTCACTACTGGGGATGCAGTGCAGTGAGTCCAGAGAGTGCACTGGCACCACTGGGGATGCAGTGCAGTGAGTCCTGAGAGTGCACTGGCAGCACTGGGGATGCAGTGCAGTGAGTCCAGAGATTGCACTGGCACCACTGGGGATGCAGTACAGTGAGTCCACACAGTGCACTAGCACCACTGGGGATGCAGTGCAGTGAGTCCAGAGAGTGCACTGGCACCACTGGGGATGCAGTGCAGTGAGTCCAGAGAGTGCACTGGCACCACTGGTGATGCACTGCTGTGAGTCCAGAGAGTGCTCTTGCACCACAGGGGATGCAGTGCAGTGACTCAAGAGAGTGCACTGGCAGCACTGGGGATGCAGTGCAGTGAGTGTAGAGAGTGCACTGGCACCACTTGAGATGCAGTGCAGTGAGTCCAGAGAGTGCAATGGCACCACTGCGGATGCACTGCAGTGAGTCCAGAGAGTGCACTGGCTCCACTGGGGATGCACTGCAGTGAGTCCAGAGAGTGCACTGGCACCACTGGGGATGCACTGCAGTGAGTCCAGAGAGTGTACTGGCACCACTGGGGATGCACTGAAGTGAGTCCAGAGAGTGCACTGGCACCACTGAGAATGCACTTCAGTGAGTCCAGAGAGTGCACTGGCACCACTGGGGATGCACTTCAGTGAGTCCAGAGAGTGCACTGGCCCCACTGGGGATGCAGTGCTGTGACTCCAGAGAGTGCACTGGCACCACTGGGGATGCAGTGCAGTGAGTCCAGAGAGTGCACTGGCACCACTGGGGATGCGGTGCCGGGAGTCCAGAGAGTGCTTTGGCACCAGTGGGGATGCACTGCAGTTACTCCAGAGACTGCCCTGGCACCACTGGGGATGCAGTGCAGTGAGTTCAGAGAGTGCACTGGCACCACTGGGGATGCACTGCAGTGAGTCCAGAGAGTGCACTGTCACCACTGGGGATGCACTGCAGTGAGTCCAGAGAGTGCACTGTCACCACTGGGGATGCAGTGCAGTGAGTCCAGAGAGTGCACTGGCACCACTGGGGATGCAGTGCTGTGACTCCGGAGAGTGCACTAGCACCACTGAGAATGCACTTCAGTGAGTCCAGAGAGTGCACTGGCACCACTGGGGATGCACGTCAGTGAGTCCAGAGAGTGCACTGGCACCACTGGGGATGCAGTGCTGTGACTCCAGAGAGTGCACTGGCACCACTGGGGATGCAGTTTAGTGAGTCCAGAGAGTGCACTGGCACCACTGGGGATGCGGTGCCGGGAGTCCAGAGAGTGCTTTGGCACCAGTGGGGATGCACTGCAGTTACTCCAGAGACTGCACTGGCACCACTGGGGATGCAGTGCAGTGAGTCCAGAGAGTGCACTGGCACCACTGGGGATGCACTGCAGTGAGTCCAGAGAGTGCACTGTCACCACTGGGGATGCACTGCAGTGAGTCCAGAGAGTGCACTGTCACCACTGGGGATGCACTGCAGTGAGTCCAGAGAGTGCACTGGCACCACTGGGGATGTGTCCAGTGAGTCCAGTGAGTGCACTGGCACCACTGGGGATGCAGTGCTGTGAGTCCAGACAGTGCACTGGCACCACTGGGGATGCCCTGCAGTGAGTCCAGAGAGTGCACTGGCACCACTGGGGATGCAGTGCAGTGAGTTCAGAGAGTGCACTGGCACCACTGGGGATGCACTGCAGTGAGTCCAGAGAGTGCACTGGCAACACTGGGGCTTCAGTGCAGTGAGTCAAGAGAGTGCACTGGCACCACTGGGGATGCACTGCAGTGAGTCCAGAGAGTGCACTGGCACCACTGGGGATGCACTGCAGTGAGTCCAGAGAGTGCACTGTCACCACTGGGGATGCAGTACAGTGAGTCCACAGAGTGCACTGGCACCAGTGGGTATGCAGTACAGTGAGTCCAGAGAGTGCACTGGCACCACTGGGGCATGCAGTGCAGTGAGTCCAGAGAGTGCACTGGCACCACGGGGGATGCGGTGCTGGGAGTCCAGAGAGTGCTTTGGCACCAGTGGGGATGCAGTGCAGTTACTCCAGAGACTGCACTGGCACCACTGGGGATGCAGTGCAGTGAGTCCAGAGAGTGCACTGGCACCACTGGGGATGCAGTGCAGTGAGTCCAGAGATTTGCACTGGCACCACTGGGGATGCAGTGCTGTGACTCCAGAGAGCGCACTGGCACCACTGGGGATGCAGTGCAGTGAGTCCAGAGAGTGCACTGTCACCACTGGGGATGCACTGCAGTGAGCCCAGAGAGTGCACTGGCACCAGCGGGGATGCACTGCAGTGAGTCCAGTGAGTGCACTGGCACCACTGGAGAAGCAGTGCAGTGAGTCCAGAGAGTTCAGAGGCACCACTGGTGATGCAGTTTAGTGAGTCCAGAGAGTGCACTGGCACCACTGGGGATGCAGTGCAGTGAGTCCAGTGAGTGTACTGGCACCACTGGGGATGCACTGCTGTGAGTCCAGAGAGTGCACTGGCACCACTGAGAATGCACTTCATTGAGTCTAGAGAGTGCACTGGCACCACTGGGGATGCAGTGCAGTGAGTCCAGAGAGTGCAGTGGCACCACTGGGGATGCACTGCAGTGAGTCCAGAGAGTGCTTTGGCACCAGTGGGGATGCACTGCAGTTACTCCAGAGACTGCACTGGCACCACTGGGGATGCAGTGCAGTGAGTCCAGAGAGTGCACTGGCACCAGTGGGGATGCAGTGCAGTGAGTCCAGAGAGTGCACTGGCACCACTGGGGATGCACTGCAGTGAGTCCAGAGAGTGCACTGTCACCACTGGGGATGCAGTACAGTGAGTCCAGTGAGTGCACTGGCACCACTGGGGATGCAGTGCCGTGAGTCCAGAGAGTGCACTGGCACCACCGGGGATGCAGTGCAGTGAGTCCAGAGAGTGCACTGGCACCACTGGGGATGCAGTGCAGTGAGTCCAGATATTTGCACTGGCACCACTGGGGATGCAGTGCTGTGACTCCAGAGAGCGCACTGGCACCACTGGGGATGCAGTGCAGTGAGTCCAGAGAGTGCACTGGCACCACTGGGGATGCAGTGCAGTGAGCCCAGAGAGTGCACTGGCACCAGCGGGGATGCACTGCAGTGAGTCCAGTGAGTGCACTGGCACCACTGGTGATGCACTGCAGTGAGTCCAGAGAGTGCAGTGGCACCACTGGTGATGCAGTTTAGTGAGTCCAGAGAGTGCACTGGCACCACTGGGGATGCAGTGCAGTGAGTCCAGTGAGTACACTGGCACCAGTGGGGATGCAGTGCAGTGAGTCCAGAGAGTGCAGTGGCACCACTGGTGATGCAGTTTAGTGAGTCCAGAGAGTGCACTGGCACCACTGGGGATGCACTGCAGTGAGTCCAGAGAGTGCACTGGCACCACTGAGAATGCACTTCAATGAGTCCAGAGAGTGCACTGGCACCACTGGGGATGCACTGCAGTGAGTCCAGAGAGTGCAGTGGCACCACTGGGGATGCACTGCAGTGAGTCCAGAGAGTGCTTTGGCACCAGTGGGGATGCACTGCAGTTACTCCAGAGACTGCACTGGCACCACTGGGGATGCAGTGCAGTGAGTCCAGAGAGTGCACTGGCACCAGTGGGGATGCACTGCAGTGAGTCCAGAGAGTGCACTGGCACCACTGGGGATGCAGTGCAGTGAGTTCAGAGAGTGCACTGTCACCACTGGGGATGCAGTACAGTGAGTCCACAGACTGCACTGGCACCACTGGGGATGCAGTGCAGTGAGTCCAGAGAGTGCACTGGCACCACTGGGGATGCAGTGCAGTGAATCCAGTGAGTGCACTGGCACCACTGGGGATGCAGTGCAGTGAGTCCAGAGAGTGCACTGGCACCACTGGGGATGCAGTGCAGTAAGTCCAGAGAGTGCACTGGCACCACTGGGGATGCACTGCAGTGAGTCCAGAGAGTGCACTGTCACTACTGGGGATGCAGTGCAGTGAGTCCAGAGAGTGCACTGGCACCACTGAGGATGCAGTGCAGTGAGTCCTGAGAGTGCACTGGCACCACTGGGGATGCACTGCAGTGAGTCCAGAGAGTGCTCTGGCACCACTGGGGTTGCAGTACAGTGAGTCCACACAGTGCACTAGCGCCACTGGGGATGCAGTGCAGTGAGTCCAGAGAGTGCACTGGCACCACTGGTGATGCAGTGCAGTGAGTCCAGAGAGTGCACTGGCACCACTGGTGATGCACTGCTATGAGTCCAGAGAGTGCTCTTGCACCACAGGGGATGCAGTGCAGTGACTCAAGAGAGTGCACTGGCAGCACTGGGGATGCAGTGCAGTGAGTCCAGAGAGTGCACTGGCACCACTGGAGATGCAGTGCAGTGAGTCCAGAGAGTGCAATGGCACCACTGCGGATGCACTGCAGTGAGTCCAGAGAGTGCACTGGCTCCACTGGGGATGCACTGCAGTGAGTCCAGAGAGTGCACTGGCACCACTGGGGATGCACTTCAGTGAGTCCAGAGAGTGCACTGGCACCAGTGGGGATGCAGTGCAGTGAGTCCAGAGAGTGCACTGGCACCAGTGGGGATGCAGTGCAGTGAGTCCAGAGAGTGCACTGGCACCACTGGGGATGCACTGCAGTGAGTCCAGAGAGTACACTGGCACCACTGGGGATGCACTGCAGTGAGTCCAGAGAGTGCACTGGCACCACTGGGGATGCACTGCAGTGAGTCCAGAGAGTGCACTGGCACCACTGGGGATGTGTCCAGTGAGTCCAGTGAGTGCACTGGCACCACTGGGGATGCAGTACAGTGAGTCCACAGACTGCACTGGCACCACTGGGGATGCAGTGCAGTTACTCCAGAGACTGCACTGGCACCACCGGGGATGCAGTGCAGTGAGTCCAGAGAGTGCACTGGCACCACTGGGGATGCAGTGCAGTGAGTCCAGAGATTTGCACTGGTACCACTGGGGATGCAGTGCTGTGACTCCAGAGAGTGCACTGGCACCACTGGGGATGCACTGCAGTGAGCCCAGAGAGTGCACTGGCACCAGTGGGAATGCACTGCAGTGAGTCCAGTGAGTGCACTGGCACCACTGGGGAAGCAGTGCAGTGAGTCCAGAGAGTGCAGTGGCACCACTGGTGATGCAGTTTAGTGAGTCCAGAGAGTGCACTGGCACCACTGGGGATGCAGTGCAGTGAGTCCAGTGAGTGTACTGGCACCACTGGGGATGCACTGCAGTGAGTCCAGAGAGTGCACTGGCACCACTGAGAATGCACTTCAATGAGTCCAGAGAGTGCACTGGCACCACTGGGGATGCACTGCAGTGAGTCCAGAGAGTGCAGTGGCACCACTGGGGATGCACTACAGTGAGTCCAGAGAGTGCACTGGCACCACTGGGGATGCAGTGCAGTGAGTCCACAGAGTGCACTGGCACCACTGGGGATGCAGTGCAGTGAGTCCAGAGAGTGCACTGGCACCACTGGGGATGCAGTGCTGTGACTCCAGAGAGTGCACTGGCACCACTGGGGATGCAGTTTAGTGAGTCCAGAGAGTGCACTGGCACCACTGGGGATGCGGTGCCGGGAGTCCAGAGAGTGCTTTGGCACCAGTGGGGATGCACTGCAGTTACTCCAGAGACTGCACTGGCACCACTGGGGATGCAGTGCAGTGAGTTCAGAGAGTGCACTGGCACCACTGGGGATGCACTGCAGTGAGTCCAGAGAGTGCACTGTCACCACTGGGGATGCACTGCAGTGAGTCCAGAGAGTGCACTGTCACCACTGGGGATGCAGTGCAGTGAGTCCAGAGAGTGCACTGGCACCACTGGGGATGCAGTGCTGTGACTCCGGAGAGTGCACTGGCACCACTGAGAATGCACTTCAGTGAGTCCAGAGAGTGCACTGGCACCACTGGGGATGCACTTCAGTTAGTCCAGAGAGTGCACTGGCACCACTGGGGATGCAGTGCTGTGACTCCAGAGAGTGCACTGGCACCACTGGGGATGCAGTGCAGTGAGTCCAGAGAGTGCACTGGCACCACTGGGGATGCGGTGCCGGGAGTCCAGAGAGTGCTTTGGCACCAGTGGGGATGCACTGCAGTTACTCCAGAGACTGCACTGGCACCACTGGGGATGCAGTGCAGTGAGTCCAGAGAGTGCACTGGCACCACTGGGGATGCACTGCAGTGAGTCCAGAGAGTGCACTGTCACCACTGGGGATGCAGTGCAGTGAGTCCACAGAGTGCACTGGCACCACTGGGGATGCAGTGCAGTGAGTCCAGAGAGTGCACTGGCAC
This sequence comes from Anser brachyrhynchus, assembly GCF_964034855.1. Taxonomy (NCBI): domain Eukaryota; kingdom Metazoa; phylum Chordata; class Aves; order Anseriformes; family Anatidae; genus Anser; species Anser brachyrhynchus. The sequence continues at coordinate 79,044 of NW_027663944.1, read as the reverse complement.
CACTGGGGATGCACTGCAGTGAATCCAGTGAGTGCACTGGCACCACTGGGGATACAGTGCAGTGAGTCCAGAGAGTGCACTGGCACCACTGGGGATGCAGTGCAGTGAGTCCAGAGAGTGCACTGGCACCACTGGGGATGCAGTGCAGTGAGTCCAGAGAGTGCACTGGCACCACTGGTGATGCACTGCAGTGAGTCCAGAGATTGCACTGGCACCACTGTGGATGCAGTGCAGTGAGTCCAGAGACTTCACTGGCACCACTGGGAATGCAGAGAAGTGAGTGCAGAGAGTGCACTGGCACCACTGGGGATGCAGTGCAGTGAGTCCAGAGAGTGCACTGGCACCATTGGGGATGCAATGCAGTGAGTCCAGAGAGTGCACTGGCACCACCTGTGATGCAGTGCAGTGAGTCCAGAGAATGCACTGGCACCAATGGGGCTGCAGTGCAGTGAGTCCAAAGAGTGCACTGGCACCACTGGGAATGCACTGCAGTGAGTCCAGAGAGTACACTGGCACCACTGGGGATGCACTGCAGTGAGTCCAGAGAGTGCACTGGCACCACTGGGGATGCACTACAGTGAATCCAGAGATTGCACTGGCACCACTGGGGATGCAGTGCAGTGAGTCCAGAGAGTGCACTGGCACCACTGGGGATGCAGTGCATTGAGTCCAGAGAGTGCACTGGCACAACTGGGGATGCACTTCAGTGAGTCCAGAGACTGCACTGGCACCAGTGGGGATGCAGTGCAGTGAGTCCAGAGAGTGCACTGGCACCACTGGGGATGCACTGCAGTGAGTCCTGAGAGTACACTGGCACCACTGGGGATGCAGTGCAGTGAGTCCAGAGAGTGCACTGGCACCACTGGGGATGCACTGCAGTGAGTCCAGAGAGTGCACTGGCACCACTGGGGATGTGTCCAGTGAGTCCAGTGAGTGCACTGGCACCACTGGGGATGCAGTGCAGTGAGTCCAGAGAGTACACTGGCACCAGTGGGGATGCAGTGCAGTGAGTCCAGAGAGTGCACTGGCACCACTGGGGATGCAGTGCAGTCAGTCCAGTGAGTGCACTGGCACCACTGGGGGTGCAGTACAGTGAGTCCAGAGAGTGCACTGGCACCACTGGGGATGCACTGCAGTGAGTCCAGACAGTGCACTGGCACCACTGGGGATGCCCTGCAGTGAGTCCAGAGAGTGCACTGGCACCACTGGGGATGCAGTGCAGTGAGTCCAGAGAGTGCACTGGCACCACTGGGGATGCACTGCAGTGAGTCCAGAGAGTGCACTGGCACCACTGGGGCTTCAGTGCAGTGAGTCAAGAGAGTGCACTGGCACCACTGGGGATGCACTGCAGTGAGTCCAGAGAGTGCACTGGCACCACTGGGGATGCACTTCAGTGAGTCCAGAGAGTGCACTGGCACCACTGGGGATGCAGTACAGTGAGTCCACAGAGTGCACTGGCACCAGTGGGTATGCAGTACAGTGAGTCCAGAGAGTGCACTGGCACCACTGGGCATGCAGTGCAGTGAGTCCAGAGAGTGCACTGGCACCACTGGGGATGCAGTGCAGTGAGTCCAGTAAGTGCACTGGCACCAGTGGGGATGCACTGCAGTGAGTGTACTGGCGCCACTGGGGATGCAGTGCAGTGAGTCCATAGAGTGCACTGGCACCACTGGGGATGCAGTGCAGTGAGTCCAGAGAGTGCACTGGCACCACTGGTGATGCAGTGCAGTGAGTCCAGTAAGTGCACTGGCACCAGTGGGGATGCACTGCAGTGAGTGCACTGGCACCACTGGGGATGCACTGCAGTGACGCTAAAGAGTGCACTGGCACCACTGTGAATACACTGCAGTGAGTCCAGAGAGTGCACTGGCACCACTGGGGATGCAGTGCAGTGAGTCCAGAGAGTGCACTGGCACCACTGGGGATGCAGTGCAGTGAGTAAACAGAGTGCACTGGCACCACTGGTGATGCAGTGCAGTGAGTAAACAGAGTGCACTGGCACCACTGGTGATGCAGTGCCGAGAGTCCAGAGAGTGCACTGGCACCACTGGGGATGCAGTGCAGTGAGTCCAGAGAGTGCACTGGCACCACTGGGGATGCAGTGCAGTGAGTCCAGAGAGTGCACTGGCAACACTCGGGATGCAGTGAAGTGATTCCAGAGCGTGCACTGGCACCTTGGGGATGCAGAGCAGTGAGTCCAGAGAGTGCACTGGCACCACTCGGGATGCAGTGCAGTGAGTCCAGAGAGTGCACTGGCACCACTGGGGATGCAGTGCAGTGAGTCCAGAGAGTGCCCTGGGACCAGTGGGAATGCACTGCAGTGACTCCAGAGAGTGCCCTGGCACAACTGGGAATGCAGTGCAGTGAGTCCAGAGAGCGCACTGGCACCACTGGGGATGCAGTGCCGTGAGTAAACAGAGTGCACTGGCACCACTGGTGATGCAGTGCCGAGAGTCCAGAGAGTGCACTGGCACCACTGGGGATGTAGTGCAGTGAATCCAGAGAGTGCACTGTCACCACTGCGGATGCACTGCAGTGATTCCAGAGAGTGCACTGGCACCACTGGGGATGCAGTGCAGTGAGAGCAGAGAGTGCCCTGGCACCACGGGGATGCAGTGTAGTGAGTGCAGAGAGTGCCCTGGCACCATTGGGGATGCAGTGCAGTGAGTCCAGAGAGTGCACTGGCACCAGTGGGGATGCAGTGCAGTGAGTCCAGAGAGTGCCCTGGCACCACTGGGGATGCAGTGCAGTGAGTCCAGAGAGTGCACTGGCAGCAATGGGAATGCAGTGCAGTGAGTCCAGAGAGTGCAGTGGCACCATTGGGGATGCAGTGCAGTGAGTCCATAGAGTGCACTGGCACCACTGGGGATGCAGTGCAGTGAGTCCAGAGAGTGCACTGGCACCACTGGGGATGCACTGCAGTGAGTCCAGAGAGTGCACTGGCACCACTGGGGATGCACTGCAGTGACTCTAGAGAGTGCACTGGCACCACTGGGGATGCACTGCAGTGAGTCCAGAGAGTGCACTGGCACCACTGGGGATGCAGTGCAGTGAGTCCAGAGAGTGCACTGGCACCACTGGGGATGCAGTGCAGTGAGTGCAGAGAGTGCCCTGGCACCACTGGGGATGCAGTGCAGTGAGTCCAAAGAGTGCACTGGCACCATTGAACATGCAGTGCAGTGAGTCCAGAGAGTGCACTGGCACCACTGGGGATGCAGTGCAGTGAGTCCAGAGAGTGCACTGGCACCACTGGAGCTGTACTGTAGTGAGTCCAGAGAGTGCACTGGCACCACTGGGAATGCAGTGCAGTGAGTCCAGAGAGTGCACTGGCACCACTGGGGATGCAGTGCAGGGAGTCCAGTGTGTGCACTGGCACCACTGAGGATGCAGTGCAGTGAGTCCAGAGAGTGCACTGGCACCACTGGGGATGCAGTGCAGTGAGTCCATAGAGTGCACTGTCAGCACTGGGGATGCAGTGCAGTGAGTCCAGAGAGTGTACTGGCACCACTGGGGATGCACTGCAGTGAGTCCAGAGAGTGCACTGGCACCACTGGGGATGCACTGCAGTGAGTGCACTGGCACCACTGGGGATGCACTGCAGTGACGCTAAAGAGTGCACTGGCACCACTGGGAATACACTGCAGTGAGTCCAGAGAGTGCACTGGCACCACTGGGGATGCAGTGCAGTGAGTGCAGAGAGTGCCCTGGCACCACTGGGGATGCAGTGCAGTGAGTCCACAGAGTTCAATGGCACCACTGGGTAGCAGTGCCGTGAGTCCAGAGAGTGCACTGGCCCCACTGGGGATGCAGTGCAGTGACTCCAGAGAGTGCACTAGCAGCACTAAGGGATGCAGTGCCGTGAGTCCAGAGAGTGCACGGGCACCACTGGGAATGCAGTCCTGTAAGTCCAGAGAGTGCCTTGGCAACACTGGGGATGCACTGCAGTGAGTCCAGAGAGTGCACTGGCACCACTGGTAATGCAGTGCAGTGAGTACAGAGAGTGCCCTGGGACCAGTGGGAATGCACTGCAGTGACTCCAGAGAGTGCCCTGGCACAACTGGGAATGCAGTGCAGTGAGTCCAGAGAGCGCACTGGCACCACTGGGGATGCAGTGCAGTGAGTAAACAGAGTGCACTGGCACCACTGGTGATGCAGTGCCGAGAGTCCAGAGAGTGCACTGGCACCACTGGGGATGTAGTGCAGTGAATCCAGAGAGTGCACTGTCACCACTGCGGATGCACTGCAGTGATTCCAGAGAGTGCACTGGCACCACTGGTGAAGCAGTGCAGTGAGTCCAGAGAGTGCACTGGCACCACTGGGGATGCAGTGCAATGAGTGCAGAGAGTGCCCTGGCACCACTGGGGATGCAGTGCAGTGAGTGCAGAGGTTGCCCTGGCACCATTGGGATGCAGTGCAGTGAGTCCAGAGAGTGCACTGGCTCCACTGGGGATGCAGTGCAGTGAGTCCAAAGAGTGCACTGGCACCACTGGGGATGCAGTGCAGTGCGTCCAGAGAGTGCACTGGCAACACTGGTGATGCAGTGAAGTGATTCCAGAGCGTGCACTGTCACCTTGGGGATGCAGAGCAGTGAGTCCAGAGCGTGCACTGGCACCACTGGGGATGCAGTGCAGTGAGTCCAGAGAGTGCACTGGCACCACTGGGTATGCACTGCTGTGAGTCCAGAGAGTGCCCTGGGACCAGTGGGAATGCACTGCAGTGAGTCCAGAGAGTGCACTGGCACCACTGGGGATGCACTGCAGTGAGCCCAGAGAGTGCCCTGGCACCACTGGGGATGCAGTGCAGTGAGTCCACAGAGTGCACTGGCAGCAATGGGAATGCAGTGCAGTGAGTCCAGAGAGTGCAGTGGCACCACTGGGGATGCAGTGCAGTGAGTCCATAGAGTGCACTGGCACCATTGGGGATGCAGTGCAGTGAGTCCAGAGAGTGCACTGGCACCACTGGGGATGCAGTGCAGTGAGTCCAGAGAGTGCACGGGCACCAGTGGGGATGCACTGCAGTGAGTCCAAAGAGTGCACTGGCACCACTGGGGATGCACTGCAGTGACTCTAGAGAGTGCACTGGCACCACTGGGGATGCAGTGCAGTGAGTCCAGAGAGTGCACTGGCACCACTGGGGATGCAGTGCAGTGAGTCCAGAGAGTGCACTGGCACCACTGGGGATGCAGTGCAGTGAGTGCAGAGAGTGCCCTGGCACCACTGGGGATGCAGTGCAGTGAGTCCAAAGAGTGCACTGGCACCATTGAAGATGCAGTGCAGTGAGTCCAGAGAGTGCACTGGCACCACTGGGGATGCAGTGCAGTGAGTCCAGAGATTGCACTGGCACCACTGGAGCTGTACTGTAGTGAGTCCAGAGAGTGCACTGGCACCACTGGGAATGCAGTGCAGTGAGTCCAGAGAGTGCACTGGCACCACTGGGGATGCAGAGCAGGGAGTCCAGTGTGTGCACTGGCACCACTGAGGATGCAGTGCAGTGAGTCCAGAGAGTGCACTGGCACCACTGGGGATGCAGTGCAGTGAGTCCATAGAGTGCACTGGCACCACTGGGGATGCAGTGCTGTGAGTCCAGAGAGTGCACTGGCACCACTGGGGATGCAGTGCAGTGAGTCCAGAGAGTGCACTGGCACCAGTGGGGATGCACTGCAGTGAGTGCACTGGCACCACTGGGGATGCACTGCAGTGACGCTAAAGAGTGCACTGGCACCACTGGGAATACACTGCAGTGAGTCCAGAGAGTGCACTGGCACCAGTGGGGATGCAGTGCAGTGAGTCCAGAGAGTGCACTGGCACCACTGGGGATGCAGTGCAGTGAGTCCAGAGAGTGCACTGGCACCACTGGAGCTGTACTTTTGTGAGTCCAGAGAGTGCACTGGCACCTCTGGGAATGCAGTGCAGTGAGTCCAGAGAATGCACTGGCACCACTGGTGATGCAGTGCAGTGAGTAAACAGAGTGTACTGGCACCACTGCGGATGCAGTGCCGTGAGTCCAGAGAGTGCACTGTCAGCACTGGGGATGCAGTGCAGTGAGTCCAGAGAGTGCACTGGCACCACTGGGGATGCAGTGCAGTGAGTCCAGAGAGTGCACTGGCACCACTGGGGATGCAGTGCAGTGAGTCCATAGAGTGCACTGGCACCACTGGGGATTCAGTGTAGTGAGTCCAGTAAGTGCAAAGGTACCAGTGGGGATGCACTGCAGTGAGTGCACTGGCACCACTGGAGCTGTACTGTAGTGAGTCCAGAGAGTGCACTGACACCACTGGGAATGCAGTGCAGTGAGTCCAGAGAGTGCACTGGCACCACTGGGGATGCAGTGCAGTGAGTGCAGAGAGTGCCCTGGCACCACTGGGGATGCAGTGCAGTGAGTCCACAGAGTTCAATGGCACCACTGGGTAGCAGTGCCGTGAGTCCAGAGAGTGCACTGGCCCCATTGGGGATGCACTGCAGTGACTTCAGAGAGTGCACTAGCAGCACTAAGGGATGCAGTGCCGTGAGTCCAGAGAGTGCACTGGCACCACTGGGAATGCAGTCCTGTAAGTCCAGAGAGTGCCTTGGCAACACTGGGGATGCACTGCAGTGAGTCCAGAGAGTGCACTGGCACCACTGGTAATGCAGTGCAGTGAGTCCAGAGAGTGCACTGGCACCACTGGGAATGCACTGCAGTGACTCCAGAGAGTGCCCTGGCACAACTGGGAATGCAGTGCAGTGAGTCCAGAGAGTGCACTGGCACCACTGGGGATGCAGTGCAGTGAGTATACATAGTGCACTGGCACCACTGGGGATGCAGTGCAGTGAGTCCAAAGAGTGCACTGGCACCACTGGGGATGCAGTGCAGTGAGTCCAGAGAGTGCACTGGCAACACTGGGGATGCAGTGAAGTGATTCCAGAGCGTGCACTGGCACCTTGGGGATGCAGAGCAGTGAGTCCAGAGAGTGCACTGGCACCACTGGGGATGCAGTGCAGTGAGTGCAGAGAGTGCACTGGCACCACTGGGGATGCAGTGCAGTGAGTCCAGAGAGTGCCCTGGGACCAGTGGGAATGCACTGCAGTGACTCCAGAGAGTGCCCTGGCACAACTGGGAATGCAGTGCAGTGAGTCCAGAGAGCGCACTGGCACCACTGGGGATGCAGTGCAGTGAGTAAACAGAGTGCACTGGCACCACTGGTGATGCAGTGCCGAGAGTCCAGAGAGTGCACTGGCACCACTGGGGATGTAGTGCAGTGAATCCAGAGAGTGCACTGTCACCACTGCGGATGCACTGCAGTGATTCCAGAGAGTGCACTGGCACCACTGGGGAAGCAGTGCAGTGAGTCCAGAGAGTGCACTGGCACCACTGGGGATGCAGTGCAGTGAGTGCAGAGAGTGCCCTGGCACCACTGGGGATGCAGTGCAGTGAGTGCAGAGGTTGCCCTGGCACCATTGGGATGCAGTGCAGTGAGTCCAGAGAGTGCACTGGCTCCACTGGGGATGCAGTGCAGTGAGTCCAAAGAGTGCACTGGCACCACTGGGGATGCAGTGCAGTGACTCCAGAGAGTACACTGGCACCACTGGGGATGCAGTGCAGTGAGTCCAGAGAGTGCACTGGTACCACTGGGGATGCAGTGCAGTGAGTCCAGAGAGTGCACTGGCACCACTCGGGATGCAGTGCAGGGAGTCCAGAGAGTGCACTGGCACCACTGGCGATGCACTGCAGTGAGTCCAGAGAGTGCCCTGGGACCAGTGGGAATGCACTGCAGTGAGTCCAGAGAGTGCACTGGCACCACTGGGGATGCACTGCAGTGAGCCCAGAGAGTGCCCTGGCACCACTGGGGATGCAGTGCAGTGAGTCCAAAGAGTGCACTGGCAGCAATGGGAATGCAGTGCAGTGAGTCCAGAGAGTTCAGTGGCACCACTGGGGATGCAGTGCAGTGAGTCCATAGAGTGCACTGGCACCATTGGGGATGCAGTGCAGTGAGTCCAGAGAGTGCACTGGCACCACTGGGGATGCAGTGCAGTGAGTCCAGAGAGTGCACGGGCACCAGTGGGGATGCACTGCAGTGAGTCCAAAGAGTGCACTGGCACCACTGGGGATGCACTGCAGTGACTCTAGAGAGTGCACTGGCACCACTGGGGATGCAGTGCAGTGAGTCCAGAGAGTGCACTGGCACCACTGGGGATGCAGTGCAGTGAGTCCAGAGAGTGCACTGGCACCACTGGGGATGCAGTGCAGTGAGTGCAGAGAGTGCCCTGGCACCACTGGGGATGCAGTGCAGTGAGTCCAAAGAGTGCACTGGCACCATTGAAGATGCAGTGCAGTGAGTCCAGAGAGTGCACTGGCACCACTGGGGATGCAGTGCAGTGAGTCCAGAGAGTGCACTGGCACCACTGGAGCTGTACTGTAGTGAGTCCAGAGAGTGCACTGGCACCACTGGGAATGCAGTGCAGTGAGTCCAGAGAGTGCACTGGCACCACTGTGGATGCAGTGCAGGGAGTCCAGTGTGTGCACTGGCACCACTGAGGATGCAGTGCAGTGAGTCCAGAGAGTGCACTGGCACCACTGGGGATGCAGTGCAGTGAGTCCATAGAGTGCACTGGCACCACTGGGGATGCAGTGCTGTGAGTCCAGAGAGTGCACTGGCACCACTGGGGATGCAGTGCAGTGAGTCCAGAGAGTGCACTGGCAACAGTGGGGATGCACTGCAGTGAGTGTACTGGCACCACTGGGGATGCACTGCAGTGACGCTAAAGAGTGCACTGGCACCACTGGGAATACACTGCAGTGAGTCCAGAGAGTGCACTGGCACCAGTGGGGATGCAGTGCAGTGAGTCCAGAGAGTGCACTGGCACCACTGGGGATGCAGTGCAGTGAGTCCAGAGAGTGCACTGGCACCACTGGAGCTGTACTATAGTGAGTCCAGAGAGTGCACTGGCACCTCTGGGAATGCAGTGCAGTGAGTCCAGAGAATGCACTGGCACCACTGGTGATGCAGTGCAGTGAGTAAACAGAGTGTACTGGCACCACTGCGGATGCAGTGCCGTGAGTCCAGAGAGTGCACTGTCAGCACTGGGGATGCAGTGCAGTGAGTCCAGAGAGTGCACTGGCACCACTGGGGATGCAGTGCAGTGAGTCCAGAGAGTGCACTGGCACCACTGGGGATGCAGTGCAGTGAGTCCATAGAGTGCACTGGCACCACTGGTAATGCAGTGCAGTGAGTCCAGAGAGTGCACTGGCACCACTGGGAATGCACTGCAGTGACTCCAGAGAGTGCCCTGGCACAACTGGGAATGCAGTGCAGTGAGTCCAGAGAGCGCACTGGCACCACTGGGGATGCAGTGCAGTGAGTAAACAGAGTGCACTGGCACCACTGGTGATGCAGTGCCGAGAGTCCAGAGAGTGCTCCTGCACCACTGGTGATGCAGTGCAGTGAGTCCAGAGAGTGCACTGGCACCACTGGGGATGCACTGCAGGGAGTCCAGTGTGAGCACTGGCACCACTGGGGATGCAGTGCAGTGAGTCCAGAGAGTGCACTGGCACCACTGGGAATGCAGTGCAGTGAGTCCAGAGAGTGCAGTGGCACCACTGGTGATGCAGTGCAGTGAGTCCATAGAGTGCACTGGCACCACTGGGGATGCAGTGCAGTGACTCCAGAGAGTGCACTGGCACCACTGGAGCTGTACTATAGTGAGTCCAGAGAGTGCACTGGCACCTCTGGGAATGCAGTGCAGTGAGTCCAGAGAATGCACTGGCACCACTGGTGATGCAGTGCAGTGAGTAAACAGAGTGTACTGGCACCACTGCGGATGCAGTGCCGTGAGTCCAGAGAGTGCACTGTCAGCACTGGGGATGCAGTGCAGTGAGTCCAGAGAGTGCACTGGCACCACTGGGGATGCAGTGCAGTGAGTCCAGAGAGTGCACTGGCACCACTGGGGATGCAGTGCAGTGAGTCCAGAGAGTGCACTGGCACCACTGGTAATGCAGTGCAGTGAGTCCAGAGAGTGCACTGGCACCACTGGGAATGCACTGCAGTGACTCCAGAGAGTGCCCTGGCACAACTGGGAATGCAGTGCAGTGAGTCCAGAGAGCGCACTGGCACCACTGGGGATGCAGTGCAGTGAGTAAACAGAGTGCACTGGCACCACTGGTGATGCAGTGCCGAGAGTCCAGAGAGTGCTCCTGCACCACTGGTGATGCAGTGCAGTGAGTCCAGAGAGTGCACTGGCACCACTGGGGATGCACTGCAGGGAGTCCAGTGTGAGCACTGGCACCACTGGGGATGCAGTGCAGTGAGTCCAGAGAGTGCACTGGCACCACTGGGAATGCAGTGCAGTGAGTCCAGAGAGTGCAGTGGCACCACTGGTGATGCAGTGCAGTGAGTCCATAGAGTGCACTGGCACCACTGGGGATGCAGTGCAGTGACTCCAGAGAGTGCACTGGCACCATTGGAGCTGTACTGTAGTGAGTCCAGAGATTGCACTGGCACCACTGGGGATGCAGTGCAGTGAGTCCAGAGAGTGCACTGGCACCACTGGGGATGCACTGCAGTGAGTCCAGAGAGTGCACTAGGAGCACTGGGAATGCAGTGCAGGGAGTCCAGAGAGTGCACTGGCACCACTGGGAATGCAGTGCTGTGAGTCCAGAGAGTGCCCTGGCAACACTGGCGATGCACTGCAGTGAGTCCAGAGAGTGCACTGGCACCACTGGTAATGCAGTGCAGTGAGTCCAGAGAGTGCACTGGCACCACTGGGAATGCACTGCAGTGACTCCAGAGAGTGCCCTAGCACAACTGGGAATGCAGTGCAGTGAGTCCAGAGAGCGCACTGGCACCACTGGGGATGCACTGCAGTGAGTAAACAGAGCGCACTGGCACCACTGGTGATGCAGTGCCGTGAGTCCAGAGAGTGCTCTGGCACCACTGGGGATGCAGTGCAGTGAGTCCAGAGAGTGCACTGGCGCCACTGGAGATGCAGTGCAGTGAGTCCAGAGAGTGCACTGGCACCACTGGGGATGCACTGCAGGGAGTCCAGTGTGAGCACTGGCACCACTGGGGATGCAGTGCAGTGAGTCCATAGAGTGCACTGGCACCACTGGGAATGCAGTGCAGTGAGTCCAGAGAGTGCAGTGACACCACTGGGGATGCAGTGCAGTGAGTCCATAGAGTGAACTGGCACCACTGGGGATGCAGTGCAGTGTGTCCAGAGAGTGCACTGGCACCACTGGGGATGCAGTGCAGTGAGTCCAGTAAGTGCACTGGCACCAGTGGGGATGCACTGCAGTGAGTGCACTGGCACCACTGGGGATGCACTGCAGTGACGCTAAAGAGTGCACTGGCACCACTGGGAATACACTGCAGTGAGTCCAGAGAGTGCACTGGCACCACTGGGGATGCACTGCAGTGAGTGCACAGAGTGCACTGGCACCACTGGACCTGTACTGTAGTAAGTCCAGAGATTGCACTGGCACCACTGGGGATGCAGTGCAGTGAGTCCAGAGAGTGCACTGGCACCACTGGGGATGCAGTGCAGTGACTCCAGAGAGTGCACTAGGAGCACTGGGGATGCAGTGCCGTGAGTCCAGAGAGTGCACTGGCACCACTGGGAATGCAGTGCTGTGTGTCCAGAGAGTGCCCTGGCAACATTGGGGATGCACTGCAGTGAGTCCAGAGAGTGCCCTGGCACAACTGGGAATGCAGTGCAGTGAGTCCAGAGAGCGCACTGGCACCACTGGGGATGCAGTGCAGTGAGTAAACAGAGTGCACTGGCACCACTGGTGATGCAGTGCCGTGAGTCCAGAGAGTGCACTGGCACTACTGGTGATGCAGTGCAGTGAGTCCAGAGAGTGTACTGGCGCCACTGGGGATGCAGTGCAGGGAGTCCAGAGAGTGCACTGGCTCCACTGGGGATGCACTGCAGTGAGTCCAGTGTGAGCACTGGCACCACTGGGGATGCAGTGCAGTGAGTCCATAGAGTGCACTGGTACCACTGGGAATGCAGTGCAGTGAGTCCAGAGAGTGCAGTGACACCACTGGGGATGCAGTGCAGTGAGTCCATAGAGTGCACTGGCACCACTGGGGATGCAGTGCAGTGAGTCCAGAGAGTGCACTGGCACCACTGGGGATGCAGTGCAGTGAGTCCAGTAAGTGCACTGGCACCAGTGGGGATGCACTGCAGTGAGTGCACTGGCACCACTGGGGATGCACTGCAGTGACGCTAAAGAGTGCACTGGCACCACAGGGAATACACTGCAGTGAGTCCAGAGAGTGCACTGGCACCAGTGGGGATGCAGTGCAGTGAGTCCAGAGAGTGCACTGGCACCACTGGGGATGCAGTGCAGTGAGTCCAGAGAGTGCACTGGCACCACTGGAGCTGTACTATAGTGAGCCCAGAGAGTGCACTGGCACCTCTGGGAATGCAGTGCAGTGAGTCCAGAGAATGCACTGGCACCACTGGTGATGCAGTGCAGTGAGTAAACAGAGTGTACTGGCACCACTGCGGATGCAGTGCCGTGAGTCCAGAGAGTGCACTGGCACCACTGGGGATGCACTGCAGTGAGTCCAGAGAGTGCACTGGCACCAGTGGGGATGCACTGCAGTGAGTGCACTGGCACCACTGGGGATGCACTGCAGTGACGCTAAAGAGTGCACTGGCACCACTGGGAATACACTGCAGTGAGTCCAGAGAGTGCACTGGCACCACTGGGGATGCAGTGCAGTGAGTCCAGAGAGTGCACTGGCACCACCGGGGATGCAGTGCAGTGAGTCCAGAGAGTGCACTGGCACCAGTGGGGATGCAGTGCAGTGAGTCCAGAGAGTGCACTGGCACCACTGGGGATGCAGTGTAGTGAGTCTAGTACGTGCTCTGGTACCAGTGGGGATGCACTGCAGTGAGTGCACTGGCACCACTGGGGATGCACTGCAGTGACGCTAAAGAGTGCACTGGCACCACTGGGAATACACTGCAGTGAGTCCAGAGAGTGCAGTGGCACCACTGGGGATGCAGTGCAGTGAGTCCAGAGATTGCACTGGCACCACTGGTAATGCAGTGCAGTGAGTCCAGAGAGTACACTGGCACCACTGGGAATGCACTGCAGTGACTCCAGAGAGTGCCCTGGCACAACTGGGAATGCAGTGCAGTGAGTCCAGAGAGCGCACTGGCACCACTGGGGATGCAGTGCAGTGAGTAAACAGAGTGCACTGGCACCACTGGTGATGCAGTGCCGAGAGTCCAGAGAGTGCTCCTGCACCACTGGGGATGCAGTGCAGTGAGTCCAGAGAGTGCACTGGCACCACTGGGGATGCACTGCAGGGAGTCCAGTGTGAGCACTGGCACCACTGGGGATGCAGTGCAGTGAGTCTAGAGAGTGCACTGGCACCACTGGGAATGCAGTGCAGTGAGTCCAGAGAGTGCAGTGGCACCACTGGTGATGCAGTGCAGTGAGTCCATAGAGTGCACTGGCACCACTGGGGATGCAGTGCAGTGAGTCCAGAGAGTGCACTGGCACCATTGGAGCTGTACTGTAGTGAGTCCAGAGATTGCACTGGCACCACTGGGGATGCAGTGCAGTGAGTCCAGAGAGTGCACTGGCACCACTGGGGATGCAGTGCAGTGAGTCCAGAGAGTGTACTGGCACCACTGGGGATGCACTGCAGTGAGTCCAGAGAGTGCACTAGGAGCACTGGGGATGCAGTGCCGTGAGTCCAGAGAGTGCACTGGCACCACTGGGAATGCAGTGCTGTGAGTCCAGAGAGTGCCCTGGCAACACTGGCGATGCACTGCAGTGAGTCCAGAGAGTGCACTGGCACCACTGGTAATGCAGTGCAGTGAGTCCAGAGAGTGCACTGGCACCACTGGGAATGCACTGCAGTGACTCCAGAGAGTGCCCTGGCACAACTGGGAATGCAGTGCAGTGAGTCCAGAGAGCGCACTGGCACCACTGGGGATGCAGTGCAGTGAGTAAACAGAGCGCACTGGCACCACTGGTGATGCAGTGCCGTGAGTCCAGAGAGTGCTCTGGCACCACTGGGGATGCAGTGCAGTGAGTCCAGAGAGTGCACTGGCACCACCGGGGATGCAGTGCAGTGAGTCCAGAGAGTGCACTGGCACCAGTGGGGATGCAGTGCAGTGAGTCCAGAGAGTGCACTGGCACCACTGGGGATGCAGTGTAGTGAGTCTAGTACGTGCTCTGGTACCAGTGGGGATGCACTGCAGTGAGTGCACTGGCACCACTGGGGATGCACTGCAGTGACGCTAAAGAGTGCACTGGCACCACTGGGAATACACTGCAGTGAGTCCAGAGAGTGCAGTGGCACCACTGGGGATGCAGTGCAGTGAGTCCAGAGATTGCACTGGCACCACTGGTAATGCAGTGCAGTGAGTCCAGAGAGTACACTGGCACCACTGGGAATGCACTGCAGTGACTCCAGAGAGTGCCCTGGCACAACTGGGAATGCAGTGCAGTGAGTCCAGAGAGCGCACTGGCACCACTGGGGATGCAGTGCAGTGAGTAAACAGAGTGCACTGGCACCACTGGTGATGCAGTGCCGAGAGTCCAGAGAGTGCTCCTGCACCACTGGGGATGCAGTGCAGTGAGTCCAGAGAGTGCACTGGCACCACTGGGGATGCACTGCAGGGAGTCCAGTGTGAGCACTGGCACCACTGGGGATGCAGTGCAGTGAGTCTAGAGAGTGCACTGGCACCACTGGGAATGCAGTGCAGTGAGTCCAGAGAGTGCAGTGGCACCACTGGTGATGCAGTGCAGTGAGTCCATAGAGTGCACTGGCACCACTGGGGATGCAGTGCAGTGAGTCCAGAGAGTGCACTGGCACCATTGGAGCTGTACTGTAGTGAGTCCAGAGATTGCACTGGCACCACTGGGGATGCAGTGCAGTGAGTCCAGAGAGTGCACTGGCACCACTGGGGATGCAGTGCAGTGAGTCCAGAGAGTGTACTGGCACCACTGGGGATGCACTGCAGTGAGTCCAGAGAGTGCACTAGGAGCACTGGGGATGCAGTGCCGTGAGTCCAGAGAGTGCACTGGCACCACTGGGAATGCAGTGCTGTGAGTCCAGAGAGTGCCCTGGCAACACTGGCGATGCACTGCAGTGAGTCCAGAGAGTGCACTGGCACCACTGGTAATGCAGTGCAGTGAGTCCAGAGAGTGCACTGGCACCACTGGGAATGCACTGCAGTGACTCCAGAGAGTGCCCTGGCACAACTGGGAATGCAGTGCAGTGAGTCCAGAGAGCGCACTGGCACCACTGGGGATGCAGTGCAGTGAGTAAACAGAGCGCACTGGCACCACTGGTGATGCAGTGCCGTGAGTCCAGAGAGTGCTCTGGCACCACTGGGGATGCAGTGCAGTGAGTCCAGAGAGTGCACTGGCGCCACTGGGGATGCAGTGCAGTGAGTCCAGAGAGTGCACTGGCACCACTGGGGATGCACTGCAGGGAGTCCAGTGTGAGCACTGGCACCACTGGGGATGCAGTGCAGTGAGTCCATAGAGTGCACTGGCACCACTGGGAATGCAGTGCAGTGAGTCCAGAGAGTGCAGTGACACCACTGGGGATGCAGTGCTGTGAGTCCATAGAGTGAACTGGCACCACTGGGGATGCAGTGCAGTGTGTCCAGAGAATGCACTGGCACCACTGGGGATGCAGTGCAGTGAGTCCAGTAAGTGCACTGGCACCAGTGGGGATGCACTGCAGTGAGTGCACTGGCACCACTGGGGATGCAGTGCAGTGACGCTAAAGAGTGCACTGGCACCACTGGGAATACACTGCAGTGAGTCCAGAGAGTGCACTGGCACCACTGGGGATGCACTGCAGTGAGTGCACAGAGTGCACTGGCACCACTGGGGATGCAGTGCAGTGAGTCCAGAGAGTGCACTGGCACCACTGGACCTGTACTGTAGTAAGTCCAGAGATTGCACTGGCACCACTGGGGATGCAGTGCAGTGAGTCCAGAGAGTGCACTGGCACCACTGGGGATGCAGTGCAGTGACTCCAGAGAGTGCACTAGGAGCACTGGGGATGCAGTGCCGTTAGTCCAGAGAGTGCACTGGCACCACTGGGAATGCAGTGCTCTGTGTCCAGAGAGTGCCCTGGCAACATTGGGGATGCACTGCAGTGAGTCCAGAGAGTGCACTGGCACCACTGGTAATGCAGTGCAGTGAGTCCTGAGAGTGCACTGGCACCACTGGGAATGCACTGCAGTGACTCCAGAGAGTGCCCTGGCACAACTGGGAATGCAGTGCAGTGAGTCCAGAGAGCGCACTGGCACCACTGGGGATGCAGTGCAGTGAGTAAACAGAGTGCACTGGCACCACTGGTGATGCAGTGCCGTGAGTCCAGAGAGTGCACTGGCACCACTGGTGATGCAGTGCAGTGAGTCCAGAGAGTGCACTGGCGCCACTGGGGATGCAGTGCAGTGAGTCCAGAGAGTGCACTGGCACCACTGGGGATGCACTGCAGTGAGTCCAGAGAGTGCACTGGCACCACTGGGGATGCAGTGCAGTGAGTCCATAGAGTGCACTGGTACCACTGGGAATGCAGTGCAGTGAGTCCAGAGAGTGCAGTGACACCACTGGGGATGCAGTGCAGTGAGTCCATAGAGTGCACTGGCACCACTGGGGATGCAGTGCAGTGAGTCCAGAGAGTGCACTGGCACCACTGGGGATGCAGTGCAGTGAGTCCAGTAAGTGCACTGGCACCAGTGGGGATGCACTGCAGTGAGTGCACTGGCACCACTGGGGATGCACTGCAGTGACGCTAAAGAGTGCACTGGCACCACTGTGAATACACTGCAGTGAGTCCAGAGAGTGCACTGGCACCACTGGGGATGCAGTGCAGTGAGTCCAGAGAGTGCACTGGCACCACCGGGGATGCAGTGCAGTGAGTCCAGAGAGTGCACTGGCACCAGTGGGGATGCAGTGCAGTGAGTCCAGAGAGTGCACTGGCACCACTGGGGATGCAGTGTAGTGAGTCTAGTACGTGCTCTGGTACCAGTGGGGATGCACTGCAGTGAGTGCACTGGCACCACTGGGGATGCACTGCAGTGACGCTAAAGAGTGCACTGGCACCACTGGGAATACACTGCAGTGAGTCCAGAGAGTGCAGTGGCACCACTGGGGATGCAGTGCAGTGAGTCCAGAGATTGCACTGGCACCACTGGTAATGCAGTGCAGTGAGTCCAGAGAGTACACTGGCACCACTGGGAATGCACTGCAGTGACTCCAGAGAGTGCCCTGGCACAACTGGGAATGCAGTGCAGTGAGTCCAGAGAGCGCACTGGCACCACTGGGGATGCAGTGCAGTGAGTAAACAGAGTGCACTGGCACCACTGGTGATGCAGTGCCGAGAGTCCAGAGAGTGCTCCTGCACCACTGGGGATGCAGTGCAGTGAGTCCAGAGAGTGCACTGGCACCACTGGGGATGCACTGCAGGGAGTCCAGTGTGAGCACTGGCACCACTGGGGATGCAGTGCAGTGAGTCTAGAGAGTGCACTGGCACCACTGGGAATGCAGTGCAGTGAGTCCAGAGAGTGCAGTGGCACCACTGGTGATGCAGTGCAGTGAGTCCATAGAGTGCACTGGCACCACTGGGGATGCAGTGCAGTGAGTCCAGAGAGTGCACTGGCACCATTGGAGCTGTACTGTAGTGAGTCCAGAGATTGCACTGGCACCACTGGGGATGCAGTGCAGTGAGTCCAGAGAGTGCACTGGCACCACTGGGGATGCAGTGCAGTGAGTCCAGAGAGTGTACTGGCACCACTGGGGATGCACTGCAGTGAGTCCAGAGAGTGCACTAGGAGCACTGGGGATGCAGTGCCGTGAGTCCAGAGAGTGCACTGGCACCACTGGGAATGCAGTGCTGTGAGTCCAGAGAGTGCCCTGGCAACACTGGCGATGCACTGCAGTGAGTCCAGAGAGTGCACTGGCACCACTGGTAATGCAGTGCAGTGAGTCCAGAGAGTGCACTGGCACCACTGGGAATGCACTGCAGTGACTCCAGAGAGTGCCCTGGCACAACTGGGAATGCAGTGCAGTGAGTCCAGAGAGCGCACTGGCACCACTGGGGATGCAGTGCAGTGAGTAAACAGAGCGCACTGGCACCACTGGTGATGCAGTGCCGTGAGTCCAGAGAGTGCTCTGGCACCACTGGGGATGCAGTGCAGTGAGTCCAGAGAGTGCACTGGCGCCACTGGGGATGCAGTGCAGTGAGTCCAGAGAGTGCACTGGCACCACTGGGGATGCACTGCAGGGAGTCCAGTGTGAGCACTGGCACCACTGGGGATGCAGTGCAGTGAGTCCATAGAGTGCACTGGCACCACTGGGAATGCAGTGCAGTGAGTCCAGAGAGTGCAGTGACACCACTGGGGATGCAGTGCTGTGAGTCCATAGAGTGAACTGGCACCACTGGGGATGCAGTGCAGTGTGTCCAGAGAATGCACTGGCACCACTGGGGATGCAGTGCAGTGAGTCCAGTAAGTGCACTGGCACCAGTGGGGATGCACTGCAGTGAGTGCACTGGCACCACTGGGGATGCAGTGCAGTGACGCTAAAGAGTGCACTGGCACCACTGGGAATACACTGCAGTGAGTCCAGAGAGTGCACTGGCACCACTGGGGATGCACTGCAGTGAGTGCACAGAGTGCACTGGCACCACTGGGGATGCAGTGCAGTGAGTCCAGAGAGTGCACTGGCACCACTGGACCTGTACTGTAGTAAGTCCAGAGATTGCACTGGCACCACTGGGGATGCAGTGCAGTGAGTCCAGAGAGTGCACTGGCACCACTGGGGATGCAGTGCAGTGACTCCAGAGAGTGCACTAGGAGCACTGGGGATGCAGTGCCGTTAGTCCAGAGAGTGCACTGGCACCACTGGGAATGCAGTGCTCTGTGTCCAGAGAGTGCCCTGGCAACATTGGGGATGCACTGCAGTGAGTCCAGAGAGTGCACTGGCACCACTGGTAATGCAGTGCAGTGAGTCCTGAGAGTGCACTGGCACCACTGGGAATGCACTGCAGTGACTCCAGAGAGTGCCCTGGCACAACTGGGAATGCAGTGCAGTGAGTCCAGAGAGCGCACTGGCACCACTGGGGATGCAGTGCAGTGAGTAAACAGAGTGCACTGGCACCACTGGTGATGCAGTGCCGTGAGTCCAGAGAGTGCACTGGCACCACTGGTGATGCAGTGCAGTGAGTCCAGAGAGTGTACTGGCGCCACTGGGGATGCAGTGCAGTGAGTCCAGAGAGTGCACTGGCACCACTGGGGATGCACTGCAGTGAGTCCAGAGAGTGCACTGGCACCACTGGGGATGCAGTGCAGTGAGTCCATAGAGTGCACTGGTACCACTGGGAATGCAGTGCAGTGAGTCCAGAGAGTGCAGTGACACCACTGGGGATGCAGTGCAGTGAGTCCATAGAGTGCACTGGCACCACTGGGGATGCAGTGCAGTGAGTCCAGAGAGTGCACTGGCACCACTGGGGATGCAGTGCAGTGAGTCCAGTAAGTGCACTGGCACCAGTGGGGATGCACTGCAGTGAGTGCACTGGCACCACTGGGGATGCACTGCAGTGACGCTAAAGAGTGCACTGGCACCACTGTGAATACACTGCAGTGAGTCCAGAGAGTGCACTGGCACCACTGGGGATGCAGTGCAGTGAGTCCAGAGAGTGCACTGGCACCACTGGGGATGCAGTGCAGTGAGTCCAGAGAGTGCACTGGCACCACTGGAGCTGTACTGTAGTGAGTCCAGAGATTGCACTGGCACCTCTGGGGATGCAGTGCAGTGAGTCCAGAGAGTGCACTGGCACCACTGGGGATGCAGTGCAGTGAGTCCAGAGAGTGTACTGGCACCACTGGTGATGCAGTGCAGTGAGTCCAGAGAGTGCACTGGCACCACTGGGGATGCAGTGCTGTGAGTCCACAGAGTTCAATGGCACCACTGGGGATGCAGTGCCGTGAGTCCAGAGAGTGCACTTGCCCCACTGGGGATGCAGTGCAGTGAGTCC
Source organism: Anser brachyrhynchus (assembly GCF_964034855.1). Classification (NCBI taxonomy): domain Eukaryota; kingdom Metazoa; phylum Chordata; class Aves; order Anseriformes; family Anatidae; genus Anser; species Anser brachyrhynchus. The sequence continues at coordinate 59,045 of NW_027663944.1, read as the reverse complement.
AGAGAGTGCACTAGCAGCACTGGGGATGCAGTGCTGTGAGTCCAGAGAGTGCACTGGCACCACTGGGAATGCAGTGCTGTGAGTCCAGAGAGTGCCCTGGCAACACTGGGGATGCACTGCAGTTAGTCCAGAGAGTGCTCTGGCAGCACTGGTAATGCAGTGCAGTGAGTCCAGAGAGTGCACTGGCACCACTGGGAATGCAGTGCCGTGAGTCCACAGAGTGCACTGGCAACACTGGGGATGCACTGCAGTGAGTCCAGAGAGTGCACTGGCACCACTGGGGATGCTCTGCAGTGAGTATAGACAGTGCACTGGCACGACTTGGGATGCAGTGCAGTGAGTCCAGAGAGTGCACTGGCAACACTGGGGATGCAGTGAAGTGATTCCAGAGCGTGCACTGCACCTTGGGGATGCAGAGCAGTGAGTCCAGAGAGTGCACTGGCACCACTCGGGATGCAGTGCAGTGAGTCCAGAGAGTGCACTGGCAACACTGGGGATGCAGTGAAGTGATTCCAGAGCGTGCACTGGCACCACTGGGGATGCAGTGCAGTGAGTCCAGAGAGTGCCCTGGGACCAGTGGGAATGCACTGCAGTGAGTCCAGAGAGTGCACTGGCACCACTGGGGATGCAGTGCAGTGAGTAAACAGAGTGCACTGGCACCACTGCGGATGCAGTGCTGTGAGTCCAGGGAGTGCACTGTCAGCACTGGGGATGCAGTGCAGTGAGTCCAGAGAGTGCCCTGGCACCACTGTGGATGCAGTGCAGTGAGTCCAGAGAGTGCACTGGCACCATTGGGGATGCAGTGCTGTGAGGCCATAGAGTGCAGTGGCACCACTGGGGATGCAGTGCAGTGAGTCCAGAGAGTGCACTGGCCCCACTGGGGATGCAGTGCAGTGAGTGCAGAGAGTGCACTGGCACCAGTGGGGATGCACTGCAGAGAGTGCACTGGCACCACTGGGGATGCACTGCAGTGACGCTAAAGAGTGCACTGGCACCACTGCGGATGCAGTACCGTGAGTCCAGAGAGTGCACTGGCACCACTGGGGATGCAGTGCAGTGAGTGCAGAGAGTGCACTGGCACCACTGGGGATGCAGTGCAGTGAGTCCAGAGAGTGCACTCGCACCACTGGGGATGCAGTGCAGTGAGTCCAGAGAGTGTACTGGCACCAATGGGGATGCACTGCAGTGAGTCCAGAGAGTGCACTGGCACCACTGGGAATGCAGTGCAGTGAGTCCAGAGAGTGCAGTGACACCACTGGAGATGCAGTGCAGTGAGTCCATAGAGTGCACTGGCACCACTGGGGATGCAGTGCAGTGAGTCCAGAGAGTGCACTGGCACCACTGGGGATGCAGTGCAGTGAGTCCAGAGAGTGCACTGTCAGCACTGGGGATGCAGTGCAGTGAGTCCAGAGAGTGCACTGGCACCACTGGGGATGCAGTGCAGTGAGTGCAGAGAGTGCCCTGGCACCACTGGGGATGCAGTGCAGTGAGTCCAGAGAGTGCACTGGCACCACTGGGGATGCAGTGTAGTGAGTCTAGTAAGTGCTCTGGTACCAGTGGGGATGCACTGCAGTGAGTGCACTGGCACCACTGGGGATGCACTGCAGTGACGCTAAAGAGTGCACTGGCACCACTGGGAATGCACTGCAGTGACTCCAGAGAGTGCACTGGCACCACTGGGGATGCAGTGCAGTGAGTCCAGAGAGCGCACTGGCACCACTGGGGATGCAGTGCAGTGAGTAAACAGTGTGCACTGGCACCACTGGTGATGCAGTGCCGAGAGTCCAGAGAGTGCTCCTGCACCACTGGGGATGCAGTGCAGTGAGTCCAGAGAGTGCACTGGCAACACTGGGGATGCACTGCAGGGAGTCCAGTGTGAGCACTGGCACCACTGGGGATGCAGTGCAGTGAGTCCATAGAGTGCACTGGCACCACTGGGAATGCAGTGCAGTGAGTCCAGAGAGTGCAGTGACACCACTGGGGATGCAGTGCTGTGAGTCCATAGAGTGAACTGGCACCACTGGGGATGCAGTGCAGTGTGTCCAGAGAGTGCACTGGCACCACTGGGGATGCAGTGCAGTGAGTCCAGTAAGTGCACTGGCACCACTGGGGATGCACTGCAGTGAGTGCACTGGCACCACTGGGGATGCACTGCAGTGACGCTAAAGAGTGCACTGGCACCACTGGGAATACACTGCAGTGAGTCCAGAGAGTGCACTGGCACCACTGGGGATGCACTGCAGTGAGTGCACAGAGTGCACTGGCACCACTGGGGATGCACTGCAGTGAGTCCAGAGAGTGCACTGGCACCACTGGACCTGTACTGTAGTAAGTCCAGAGATTGCACTGGCACCACTGGGGATGCAGTGCAGTGAGTCCAGAGAGTGCACTCACACCACTGGGGATGCAGTGCAGTGACTCCAGAGAGTGCACTAGGAGCACTGGGGATGCAGTGCCGTGAGTCCAGAGAGTGCACTGGCACCACTGGGAATGCAGTGCTGTGTGTCAGAGAGTGCCCTGGCAACATTGGGGATGCACTGCAGTGAGTCCAGAGAGTGCACTGGCACCACTGGTAATGCAGTGCAGTGAGTCCTGAGAGTGCAATGGCACCACTGGGAATGCACTGCAGTGACTCCAGAGAGTGCCCTGGCACAACTGGGAATGCAGTGCAGTGAGTCCAGAGAGTGCACTGGCACCACTGGGGATGCAGTGCAGTGAGTAAACAGAGTGCACTGGCACCACTGGGGATGCAGTGCAGTGAGAGCAGAGAGTGCCCTGGCACCACGGGGATGCAGTGTAGTGAGTGCAGAGAGTGCCCTGGCACCATTGGGGATGCAGTGCAGTGAGTCCAGAGAGTGCACTGGCACCAGTGGGGATGCAGTGCAGTGAGTCCAGAGAGTGCCCTGGCACCACTGGGGATGCAGTGCAGTGAGTCCAGAGAGTGCACTGGCAGCAATGGGAATGCAGTGCAGTGAGTCCAGAGAGTGCAGTGGCACCATTGGGGATGCAGTGCAGTGAGTCCATAGAGTGCACTGGCACCACTGGGGATGCAGTGCAGTGAGTCCAGAGAGTGCACTGGCACCACTGGGGATGCACTGCAGTGAGTCCAGAGAGTGCACTGGCACCACTGGGGATGCACTGCAGTGACTCTAGAGAGTGCACTGGCACCACTGGGGATGCACTGCAGTGAGTCCAGAGAGTGCACTGGCACCACTGGGGATGCAGTGCAGTGAGTCCAGAGAGTGCACTGGCACCACTGGGGATGCAGTGCAGTGAGTGCAGAGAGTGCCCTGGCACCACTGGGGATGCAGTGCAGTGAGTCCAAAGAGTGCACTGGCACCATTGAACATGCAGTGCAGTGAGTCCAGAGAGTGCACTGGCACCACTGGGGATGCAGTGCAGTGAGTCCAGAGAGTGCACTGGCACCACTGGAGCTGTACTGTAGTGAGTCCAGAGAGTGCACTGGCACCACTGGGAATGCAGTGCAGTGAGTCCAGAGAGTGCACTGGCACCACTGGGGATGCAGTGCAGGGAGTCCAGTGTGTGCACTGGCACCACTGAGGATGCAGTGCAGTGAGTCCAGAGAGTGCACTGGCACCACTGGGGATGCAGTGCAGTGAGTCCATAGAGTGCACTGTCAGCACTGGGGATGCAGTGCAGTGAGTCCAGAGAGTGTACTGGCACCACTGGGGATGCACTGCAGTGAGTCCAGAGAGTGCACTGGCACCACTGGGGATGCACTGCAGTGAGTGCACTGGCACCACTGGGGATGCACTGCAGTGACGCTAAAGAGTGCACTGGCACCACTGGGAATACACTGCAGTGAGTCCAGAGAGTGCACTGGCACCACTGGGGATGCAGTGCAGTGAGTGCAGAGAGTGCCCTGGCACCACTGGGGATGCAGTGCAGTGAGTCCACAGAGTTCAATGGCACCACTGGGTAGCAGTGCCGTGAGTCCAGAGAGTGCACTGGCCCCACTGGGGATGCAGTGCAGTGACTCCAGAGAGTGCACTAGCAGCACTAAGGGATGCAGTGCCGTGAGTCCAGAGAGTGCACGGGCACCACTGGGAATGCAGTCCTGTAAGTCCAGAGAGTGCCTTGGCAACACTGGGGATGCACTGCAGTGAGTCCAGAGAGTGCACTGGCACCACTGGTAATGCAGTGCAGTGAGTACAGAGAGTGCCCTGGGACCAGTGGGAATGCACTGCAGTGACTCCAGAGAGTGCCCTGGCACAACTGGGAATGCAGTGCAGTGAGTCCAGAGAGCGCACTGGCACCACTGGGGATGCAGTGCAGTGAGTAAACAGAGTGCACTGGCACCACTGGTGATGCAGTGCCGAGAGTCCAGAGAGTGCACTGGCACCACTGGGGATGTAGTGCAGTGAATCCAGAGAGTGCACTGTCACCACTGCGGATGCACTGCAGTGATTCCAGAGAGTGCACTGGCACCACTGGTGAAGCAGTGCAGTGAGTCCAGAGAGTGCACTGGCACCACTGGGGATGCAGTGCAATGAGTGCAGAGAGTGCCCTGGCACCACTGGGGATGCAGTGCAGTGAGTGCAGAGGTTGCCCTGGCACCATTGGGATGCAGTGCAGTGAGTCCAGAGAGTGCACTGGCTCCACTGGGGATGCAGTGCAGTGAGTCCAAAGAGTGCACTGGCACCACTGGGGATGCAGTGCAGTGCGTCCAGAGAGTGCACTGGCAACACTGGTGATGCAGTGAAGTGATTCCAGAGCGTGCACTGTCACCTTGGGGATGCAGAGCAGTGAGTCCAGAGCGTGCACTGGCACCACTGGGGATGCAGTGCAGTGAGTCCAGAGAGTGCACTGGCACCACTGGGTATGCACTGCTGTGAGTCCAGAGAGTGCCCTGGGACCAGTGGGAATGCACTGCAGTGAGTCCAGAGAGTGCACTGGCACCACTGGGGATGCACTGCAGTGAGCCCAGAGAGTGCCCTGGCACCACTGGGGATGCAGTGCAGTGAGTCCACAGAGTGCACTGGCAGCAATGGGAATGCAGTGCAGTGAGTCCAGAGAGTGCAGTGGCACCACTGGGGATGCAGTGCAGTGAGTCCATAGAGTGCACTGGCACCATTGGGGATGCAGTGCAGTGAGTCCAGAGAGTGCACTGGCACCACTGGGGATGCAGTGCAGTGAGTCCAGAGAGTGCACGGGCACCAGTGGGGATGCACTGCAGTGAGTCCAAAGAGTGCACTGGCACCACTGGGGATGCACTGCAGTGACTCTAGAGAGTGCACTGGCACCACTGGGGATGCAGTGCAGTGAGTCCAGAGAGTGCACTGGCACCACTGGGGATGCAGTGCAGTGAGTCCAGAGAGTGCACTGGCACCACTGGGGATGCAGTGCAGTGAGTGCAGAGAGTGCCCTGGCACCACTGGGGATGCAGTGCAGTGAGTCCAAAGAGTGCACTGGCACCATTGAAGATGCAGTGCAGTGAGTCCAGAGAGTGCACTGGCACCACTGGGGATGCAGTGCAGTGAGTCCAGAGATTGCACTGGCACCACTGGAGCTGTACTGTAGTGAGTCCAGAGAGTGCACTGGCACCACTGGGAATGCAGTGCAGTGAGTCCAGAGAGTGCACTGGCACCACTGGGGATGCAGAGCAGGGAGTCCAGTGTGTGCACTGGCACCACTGAGGATGCAGTGCAGTGAGTCCAGAGAGTGCACTGGCACCACTGGGGATGCAGTGCAGTGAGTCCATAGAGTGCACTGGCACCACTGGGGATGCAGTGCTGTGAGTCCAGAGAGTGCACTGGCACCACTGGGGATGCAGTGCAGTGAGTCCAGAGAGTGCACTGGCACCAGTGGGGATGCACTGCAGTGAGTGCACTGGCACCACTGGGGATGCACTGCAGTGACGCTAAAGAGTGCACTGGCACCACTGGGAATACACTGCAGTGAGTCCAGAGAGTGCACTGGCACCAGTGGGGATGCAGTGCAGTGAGTCCAGAGAGTGCACTGGCACCACTGGGGATGCAGTGCAGTGAGTCCAGAGAGTGCACTGGCACCACTGGAGCTGTACTTTTGTGAGTCCAGAGAGTGCACTGGCACCTCTGGGAATGCAGTGCAGTGAGTCCAGAGAATGCACTGGCACCACTGGTGATGCAGTGCAGTGAGTAAACAGAGTGTACTGGCACCACTGCGGATGCAGTGCCGTGAGTCCAGAGAGTGCACTGTCAGCACTGGGGATGCAGTGCAGTGAGTCCAGAGAGTGCACTGGCACCACTGGGGATGCAGTGCAGTGAGTCCAGAGAGTGCACTGGCACCACTGGGGATGCAGTGCAGTGAGTCCATAGAGTGCACTGGCACCACTGGGGATTCAGTGTAGTGAGTCCAGTAAGTGCAAAGGTACCAGTGGGGATGCACTGCAGTGAGTGCACTGGCACCACTGGAGCTGTACTGTAGTGAGTCCAGAGAGTGCACTGACACCACTGGGAATGCAGTGCAGTGAGTCCAGAGAGTGCACTGGCACCACTGGGGATGCAGTGCAGTGAGTGCAGAGAGTGCCCTGGCACCACTGGGGATGCAGTGCAGTGAGTCCACAGAGTTCAATGGCACCACTGGGTAGCAGTGCCGTGAGTCCAGAGAGTGCACTGGCCCCATTGGGGATGCACTGCAGTGACTTCAGAGAGTGCACTAGCAGCACTAAGGGATGCAGTGCCGTGAGTCCAGAGAGTGCACTGGCACCACTGGGAATGCAGTCCTGTAAGTCCAGAGAGTGCCTTGGCAACACTGGGGATGCACTGCAGTGAGTCCAGAGAGTGCACTGGCACCACTGGTAATGCAGTGCAGTGAGTCCAGAGAGTGCACTGGCACCACTGGGAATGCACTGCAGTGACTCCAGAGAGTGCCCTGGCACAACTGGGAATGCAGTGCAGTGAGTCCAGAGAGTGCACTGGCACCACTGGGGATGCAGTGCAGTGAGTATACATAGTGCACTGGCACCACTGGGGATGCAGTGCAGTGAGTCCAAAGAGTGCACTGGCACCACTGGGGATGCAGTGCAGTGAGTCCAGAGAGTGCACTGGCAACACTGGGGATGCAGTGAAGTGATTCCAGAGCGTGCACTGGCACCTTGGGGATGCAGAGCAGTGAGTCCAGAGAGTGCACTGGCACCACTGGGGATGCAGTGCAGTGAGTGCAGAGAGTGCACTGGCACCACTGGGGATGCAGTGCAGTGAGTCCAGAGAGTGCCCTGGGACCAGTGGGAATGCACTGCAGTGACTCCAGAGAGTGCCCTGGCACAACTGGGAATGCAGTGCAGTGAGTCCAGAGAGCGCACTGGCACCACTGGGGATGCAGTGCAGTGAGTAAACAGAGTGCACTGGCACCACTGGTGATGCAGTGCCGAGAGTCCAGAGAGTGCACTGGCACCACTGGGGATGTAGTGCAGTGAATCCAGAGAGTGCACTGTCACCACTGCGGATGCACTGCAGTGATTCCAGAGAGTGCACTGGCACCACTGGGGAAGCAGTGCAGTGAGTCCAGAGAGTGCACTGGCACCACTGGGGATGCAGTGCAGTGAGTGCAGAGAGTGCCCTGGCACCACTGGGGATGCAGTGCAGTGAGTGCAGAGGTTGCCCTGGCACCATTGGGATGCAGTGCAGTGAGTCCAGAGAGTGCACTGGCTCCACTGGGGATGCAGTGCAGTGAGTCCAAAGAGTGCACTGGCACCACTGGGGATGCAGTGCAGTGACTCCAGAGAGTACACTGGCACCACTGGGGATGCAGTGCAGTGAGTCCAGAGAGTGCACTGGTACCACTGGGGATGCAGTGCAGTGAGTCCAGAGAGTGCACTGGCACCACTCGGGATGCAGTGCAGGGAGTCCAGAGAGTGCACTGGCACCACTGGCGATGCACTGCAGTGAGTCCAGAGAGTGCCCTGGGACCAGTGGGAATGCACTGCAGTGAGTCCAGAGAGTGCACTGGCACCACTGGGGATGCACTGCAGTGAGCCCAGAGAGTGCCCTGGCACCACTGGGGATGCAGTGCAGTGAGTCCAAAGAGTGCACTGGCAGCAATGGGAATGCAGTGCAGTGAGTCCAGAGAGTTCAGTGGCACCACTGGGGATGCAGTGCAGTGAGTCCATAGAGTGCACTGGCACCATTGGGGATGCAGTGCAGTGAGTCCAGAGAGTGCACTGGCACCACTGGGGATGCAGTGCAGTGAGTCCAGAGAGTGCACGGGCACCAGTGGGGATGCACTGCAGTGAGTCCAAAGAGTGCACTGGCACCACTGGGGATGCACTGCAGTGACTCTAGAGAGTGCACTGGCACCACTGGGGATGCAGTGCAGTGAGTCCAGAGAGTGCACTGGCACCACTGGGGATGCAGTGCAGTGAGTCCAGAGAGTGCACTGGCACCACTGGGGATGCAGTGCAGTGAGTGCAGAGAGTGCCCTGGCACCACTGGGGATGCAGTGCAGTGAGTCCAAAGAGTGCACTGGCACCATTGAAGATGCAGTGCAGTGAGTCCAGAGAGTGCACTGGCACCACTGGGGATGCAGTGCAGTGAGTCCAGAGAGTGCACTGGCACCACTGGAGCTGTACTGTAGTGAGTCCAGAGAGTGCACTGGCACCACTGGGAATGCAGTGCAGTGAGTCCAGAGAGTGCACTGGCACCACTGTGGATGCAGTGCAGGGAGTCCAGTGTGTGCACTGGCACCACTGAGGATGCAGTGCAGTGAGTCCAGAGAGTGCACTGGCACCACTGGGGATGCAGTGCAGTGAGTCCATAGAGTGCACTGGCACCACTGGGGATGCAGTGCTGTGAGTCCAGAGAGTGCACTGGCACCACTGGGGATGCAGTGCAGTGAGTCCAGAGAGTGCACTGGCAACAGTGGGGATGCACTGCAGTGAGTGTACTGGCACCACTGGGGATGCACTGCAGTGACGCTAAAGAGTGCACTGGCACCACTGGGAATACACTGCAGTGAGTCCAGAGAGTGCACTGGCACCAGTGGGGATGCAGTGCAGTGAGTCCAGAGAGTGCACTGGCACCACTGGGGATGCAGTGCAGTGAGTCCAGAGAGTGCACTGGCACCACTGGAGCTGTACTATAGTGAGTCCAGAGAGTGCACTGGCACCTCTGGGAATGCAGTGCAGTGAGTCCAGAGAATGCACTGGCACCACTGGTGATGCAGTGCAGTGAGTAAACAGAGTGTACTGGCACCACTGCGGATGCAGTGCCGTGAGTCCAGAGAGTGCACTGTCAGCACTGGGGATGCAGTGCAGTGAGTCCAGAGAGTGCACTGGCACCACTGGGGATGCAGTGCAGTGAGTCCAGAGAGTGCACTGGCACCACTGGGGATGCAGTGCAGTGAGTCCATAGAGTGCACTGGCACCACTGGTAATGCAGTGCAGTGAGTCCAGAGAGTGCACTGGCACCACTGGGAATGCACTGCAGTGACTCCAGAGAGTGCCCTGGCACAACTGGGAATGCAGTGCAGTGAGTCCAGAGAGCGCACTGGCACCACTGGGGATGCAGTGCAGTGAGTAAACAGAGTGCACTGGCACCACTGGTGATGCAGTGCCGAGAGTCCAGAGAGTGCTCCTGCACCACTGGTGATGCAGTGCAGTGAGTCCAGAGAGTGCACTGGCACCACTGGGGATGCACTGCAGGGAGTCCAGTGTGAGCACTGGCACCACTGGGGATGCAGTGCAGTGAGTCCAGAGAGTGCACTGGCACCACTGGGAATGCAGTGCAGTGAGTCCAGAGAGTGCAGTGGCACCACTGGTGATGCAGTGCAGTGAGTCCATAGAGTGCACTGGCACCACTGGGGATGCAGTGCAGTGACTCCAGAGAGTGCACTGGCACCACTGGAGCTGTACTATAGTGAGTCCAGAGAGTGCACTGGCACCTCTGGGAATGCAGTGCAGTGAGTCCAGAGAATGCACTGGCACCACTGGTGATGCAGTGCAGTGAGTAAACAGAGTGTACTGGCACCACTGCGGATGCAGTGCCGTGAGTCCAGAGAGTGCACTGTCAGCACTGGGGATGCAGTGCAGTGAGTCCAGAGAGTGCACTGGCACCACTGGGGATGCAGTGCAGTGAGTCCAGAGAGTGCACTGGCACCACTGGGGATGCAGTGCAGTGAGTCCAGAGAGTGCACTGGCACCACTGGTAATGCAGTGCAGTGAGTCCAGAGAGTGCACTGGCACCACTGGGAATGCACTGCAGTGACTCCAGAGAGTGCCCTGGCACAACTGGGAATGCAGTGCAGTGAGTCCAGAGAGCGCACTGGCACCACTGGGGATGCAGTGCAGTGAGTAAACAGAGTGCACTGGCACCACTGGTGATGCAGTGCCGAGAGTCCAGAGAGTGCTCCTGCACCACTGGTGATGCAGTGCAGTGAGTCCAGAGAGTGCACTGGCACCACTGGGGATGCACTGCAGGGAGTCCAGTGTGAGCACTGGCACCACTGGGGATGCAGTGCAGTGAGTCCAGAGAGTGCACTGGCACCACTGGGAATGCAGTGCAGTGAGTCCAGAGAGTGCAGTGGCACCACTGGTGATGCAGTGCAGTGAGTCCATAGAGTGCACTGGCACCACTGGGGATGCAGTGCAGTGACTCCAGAGAGTGCACTGGCACCATTGGAGCTGTACTGTAGTGAGTCCAGAGATTGCACTGGCACCACTGGGGATGCAGTGCAGTGAGTCCAGAGAGTGCACTGGCACCACTGGGGATGCACTGCAGTGAGTCCAGAGAGTGCACTAGGAGCACTGGGAATGCAGTGCAGGGAGTCCAGAGAGTGCACTGGCACCACTGGGAATGCAGTGCTGTGAGTCCAGAGAGTGCCCTGGCAACACTGGCGATGCACTGCAGTGAGTCCAGAGAGTGCACTGGCACCACTGGTAATGCAGTGCAGTGAGTCCAGAGAGTGCACTGGCACCACTGGGAATGCACTGCAGTGACTCCAGAGAGTGCCCTAGCACAACTGGGAATGCAGTGCAGTGAGTCCAGAGAGCGCACTGGCACCACTGGGGATGCACTGCAGTGAGTAAACAGAGCGCACTGGCACCACTGGTGATGCAGTGCCGTGAGTCCAGAGAGTGCTCTGGCACCACTGGGGATGCAGTGCAGTGAGTCCAGAGAGTGCACTGGCGCCACTGGAGATGCAGTGCAGTGAGTCCAGAGAGTGCACTGGCACCACTGGGGATGCACTGCAGGGAGTCCAGTGTGAGCACTGGCACCACTGGGGATGCAGTGCAGTGAGTCCATAGAGTGCACTGGCACCACTGGGAATGCAGTGCAGTGAGTCCAGAGAGTGCAGTGACACCACTGGGGATGCAGTGCAGTGAGTCCATAGAGTGAACTGGCACCACTGGGGATGCAGTGCAGTGTGTCCAGAGAGTGCACTGGCACCACTGGGGATGCAGTGCAGTGAGTCCAGTAAGTGCACTGGCACCAGTGGGGATGCACTGCAGTGAGTGCACTGGCACCACTGGGGATGCACTGCAGTGACGCTAAAGAGTGCACTGGCACCACTGGGAATACACTGCAGTGAGTCCAGAGAGTGCACTGGCACCACTGGGGATGCACTGCAGTGAGTGCACAGAGTGCACTGGCACCACTGGACCTGTACTGTAGTAAGTCCAGAGATTGCACTGGCACCACTGGGGATGCAGTGCAGTGAGTCCAGAGAGTGCACTGGCACCACTGGGGATGCAGTGCAGTGACTCCAGAGAGTGCACTAGGAGCACTGGGGATGCAGTGCCGTGAGTCCAGAGAGTGCACTGGCACCACTGGGAATGCAGTGCTGTGTGTCCAGAGAGTGCCCTGGCAACATTGGGGATGCACTGCAGTGAGTCCAGAGAGTGCCCTGGCACAACTGGGAATGCAGTGCAGTGAGTCCAGAGAGCGCACTGGCACCACTGGGGATGCAGTGCAGTGAGTAAACAGAGTGCACTGGCACCACTGGTGATGCAGTGCCGTGAGTCCAGAGAGTGCACTGGCACTACTGGTGATGCAGTGCAGTGAGTCCAGAGAGTGTACTGGCGCCACTGGGGATGCAGTGCAGGGAGTCCAGAGAGTGCACTGGCTCCACTGGGGATGCACTGCAGTGAGTCCAGTGTGAGCACTGGCACCACTGGGGATGCAGTGCAGTGAGTCCATAGAGTGCACTGGTACCACTGGGAATGCAGTGCAGTGAGTCCAGAGAGTGCAGTGACACCACTGGGGATGCAGTGCAGTGAGTCCATAGAGTGCACTGGCACCACTGGGGATGCAGTGCAGTGAGTCCAGAGAGTGCACTGGCACCACTGGGGATGCAGTGCAGTGAGTCCAGTAAGTGCACTGGCACCAGTGGGGATGCACTGCAGTGAGTGCACTGGCACCACTGGGGATGCACTGCAGTGACGCTAAAGAGTGCACTGGCACCACAGGGAATACACTGCAGTGAGTCCAGAGAGTGCACTGGCACCAGTGGGGATGCAGTGCAGTGAGTCCAGAGAGTGCACTGGCACCACTGGGGATGCAGTGCAGTGAGTCCAGAGAGTGCACTGGCACCACTGGAGCTGTACTATAGTGAGCCCAGAGAGTGCACTGGCACCTCTGGGAATGCAGTGCAGTGAGTCCAGAGAATGCACTGGCACCACTGGTGATGCAGTGCAGTGAGTAAACAGAGTGTACTGGCACCACTGCGGATGCAGTGCCGTGAGTCCAGAGAGTGCACTGGCACCACTGGGGATGCACTGCAGTGAGTCCAGAGAGTGCACTGGCACCAGTGGGGATGCACTGCAGTGAGTGCACTGGCACCACTGGGGATGCACTGCAGTGACGCTAAAGAGTGCACTGGCACCACTGGGAATACACTGCAGTGAGTCCAGAGAGTGCACTGGCACCACTGGGGATGCAGTGCAGTGAGTCCAGAGAGTGCACTGGCACCACCGGGGATGCAGTGCAGTGAGTCCAGAGAGTGCACTGGCACCAGTGGGGATGCAGTGCAGTGAGTCCAGAGAGTGCACTGGCACCACTGGGGATGCAGTGTAGTGAGTCTAGTACGTGCTCTGGTACCAGTGGGGATGCACTGCAGTGAGTGCACTGGCACCACTGGGGATGCACTGCAGTGACGCTAAAGAGTGCACTGGCACCACTGGGAATACACTGCAGTGAGTCCAGAGAGTGCAGTGGCACCACTGGGGATGCAGTGCAGTGAGTCCAGAGATTGCACTGGCACCACTGGTAATGCAGTGCAGTGAGTCCAGAGAGTACACTGGCACCACTGGGAATGCACTGCAGTGACTCCAGAGAGTGCCCTGGCACAACTGGGAATGCAGTGCAGTGAGTCCAGAGAGCGCACTGGCACCACTGGGGATGCAGTGCAGTGAGTAAACAGAGTGCACTGGCACCACTGGTGATGCAGTGCCGAGAGTCCAGAGAGTGCTCCTGCACCACTGGGGATGCAGTGCAGTGAGTCCAGAGAGTGCACTGGCACCACTGGGGATGCACTGCAGGGAGTCCAGTGTGAGCACTGGCACCACTGGGGATGCAGTGCAGTGAGTCTAGAGAGTGCACTGGCACCACTGGGAATGCAGTGCAGTGAGTCCAGAGAGTGCAGTGGCACCACTGGTGATGCAGTGCAGTGAGTCCATAGAGTGCACTGGCACCACTGGGGATGCAGTGCAGTGAGTCCAGAGAGTGCACTGGCACCATTGGAGCTGTACTGTAGTGAGTCCAGAGATTGCACTGGCACCACTGGGGATGCAGTGCAGTGAGTCCAGAGAGTGCACTGGCACCACTGGGGATGCAGTGCAGTGAGTCCAGAGAGTGTACTGGCACCACTGGGGATGCACTGCAGTGAGTCCAGAGAGTGCACTAGGAGCACTGGGGATGCAGTGCCGTGAGTCCAGAGAGTGCACTGGCACCACTGGGAATGCAGTGCTGTGAGTCCAGAGAGTGCCCTGGCAACACTGGCGATGCACTGCAGTGAGTCCAGAGAGTGCACTGGCACCACTGGTAATGCAGTGCAGTGAGTCCAGAGAGTGCACTGGCACCACTGGGAATGCACTGCAGTGACTCCAGAGAGTGCCCTGGCACAACTGGGAATGCAGTGCAGTGAGTCCAGAGAGCGCACTGGCACCACTGGGGATGCAGTGCAGTGAGTAAACAGAGCGCACTGGCACCACTGGTGATGCAGTGCCGTGAGTCCAGAGAGTGCTCTGGCACCACTGGGGATGCAGTGCAGTGAGTCCAGAGAGTGCACTGGCACCACCGGGGATGCAGTGCAGTGAGTCCAGAGAGTGCACTGGCACCAGTGGGGATGCAGTGCAGTGAGTCCAGAGAGTGCACTGGCACCACTGGGGATGCAGTGTAGTGAGTCTAGTACGTGCTCTGGTACCAGTGGGGATGCACTGCAGTGAGTGCACTGGCACCACTGGGGATGCACTGCAGTGACGCTAAAGAGTGCACTGGCACCACTGGGAATACACTGCAGTGAGTCCAGAGAGTGCAGTGGCACCACTGGGGATGCAGTGCAGTGAGTCCAGAGATTGCACTGGCACCACTGGTAATGCAGTGCAGTGAGTCCAGAGAGTACACTGGCACCACTGGGAATGCACTGCAGTGACTCCAGAGAGTGCCCTGGCACAACTGGGAATGCAGTGCAGTGAGTCCAGAGAGCGCACTGGCACCACTGGGGATGCAGTGCAGTGAGTAAACAGAGTGCACTGGCACCACTGGTGATGCAGTGCCGAGAGTCCAGAGAGTGCTCCTGCACCACTGGGGATGCAGTGCAGTGAGTCCAGAGAGTGCACTGGCACCACTGGGGATGCACTGCAGGGAGTCCAGTGTGAGCACTGGCACCACTGGGGATGCAGTGCAGTGAGTCTAGAGAGTGCACTGGCACCACTGGGAATGCAGTGCAGTGAGTCCAGAGAGTGCAGTGGCACCACTGGTGATGCAGTGCAGTGAGTCCATAGAGTGCACTGGCACCACTGGGGATGCAGTGCAGTGAGTCCAGAGAGTGCACTGGCACCATTGGAGCTGTACTGTAGTGAGTCCAGAGATTGCACTGGCACCACTGGGGATGCAGTGCAGTGAGTCCAGAGAGTGCACTGGCACCACTGGGGATGCAGTGCAGTGAGTCCAGAGAGTGTACTGGCACCACTGGGGATGCACTGCAGTGAGTCCAGAGAGTGCACTAGGAGCACTGGGGATGCAGTGCCGTGAGTCCAGAGAGTGCACTGGCACCACTGGGAATGCAGTGCTGTGAGTCCAGAGAGTGCCCTGGCAACACTGGCGATGCACTGCAGTGAGTCCAGAGAGTGCACTGGCACCACTGGTAATGCAGTGCAGTGAGTCCAGAGAGTGCACTGGCACCACTGGGAATGCACTGCAGTGACTCCAGAGAGTGCCCTGGCACAACTGGGAATGCAGTGCAGTGAGTCCAGAGAGCGCACTGGCACCACTGGGGATGCAGTGCAGTGAGTAAACAGAGCGCACTGGCACCACTGGTGATGCAGTGCCGTGAGTCCAGAGAGTGCTCTGGCACCACTGGGGATGCAGTGCAGTGAGTCCAGAGAGTGCACTGGCGCCACTGGGGATGCAGTGCAGTGAGTCCAGAGAGTGCACTGGCACCACTGGGGATGCACTGCAGGGAGTCCAGTGTGAGCACTGGCACCACTGGGGATGCAGTGCAGTGAGTCCATAGAGTGCACTGGCACCACTGGGAATGCAGTGCAGTGAGTCCAGAGAGTGCAGTGACACCACTGGGGATGCAGTGCTGTGAGTCCATAGAGTGAACTGGCACCACTGGGGATGCAGTGCAGTGTGTCCAGAGAATGCACTGGCACCACTGGGGATGCAGTGCAGTGAGTCCAGTAAGTGCACTGGCACCAGTGGGGATGCACTGCAGTGAGTGCACTGGCACCACTGGGGATGCAGTGCAGTGACGCTAAAGAGTGCACTGGCACCACTGGGAATACACTGCAGTGAGTCCAGAGAGTGCACTGGCACCACTGGGGATGCACTGCAGTGAGTGCACAGAGTGCACTGGCACCACTGGGGATGCAGTGCAGTGAGTCCAGAGAGTGCACTGGCACCACTGGACCTGTACTGTAGTAAGTCCAGAGATTGCACTGGCACCACTGGGGATGCAGTGCAGTGAGTCCAGAGAGTGCACTGGCACCACTGGGGATGCAGTGCAGTGACTCCAGAGAGTGCACTAGGAGCACTGGGGATGCAGTGCCGTTAGTCCAGAGAGTGCACTGGCACCACTGGGAATGCAGTGCTCTGTGTCCAGAGAGTGCCCTGGCAACATTGGGGATGCACTGCAGTGAGTCCAGAGAGTGCACTGGCACCACTGGTAATGCAGTGCAGTGAGTCCTGAGAGTGCACTGGCACCACTGGGAATGCACTGCAGTGACTCCAGAGAGTGCCCTGGCACAACTGGGAATGCAGTGCAGTGAGTCCAGAGAGCGCACTGGCACCACTGGGGATGCAGTGCAGTGAGTAAACAGAGTGCACTGGCACCACTGGTGATGCAGTGCCGTGAGTCCAGAGAGTGCACTGGCACCACTGGTGATGCAGTGCAGTGAGTCCAGAGAGTGCACTGGCGCCACTGGGGATGCAGTGCAGTGAGTCCAGAGAGTGCACTGGCACCACTGGGGATGCACTGCAGTGAGTCCAGAGAGTGCACTGGCACCACTGGGGATGCAGTGCAGTGAGTCCATAGAGTGCACTGGTACCACTGGGAATGCAGTGCAGTGAGTCCAGAGAGTGCAGTGACACCACTGGGGATGCAGTGCAGTGAGTCCATAGAGTGCACTGGCACCACTGGGGATGCAGTGCAGTGAGTCCAGAGAGTGCACTGGCACCACTGGGGATGCAGTGCAGTGAGTCCAGTAAGTG
Source organism: Anser brachyrhynchus (assembly GCF_964034855.1). Classification (NCBI taxonomy): domain Eukaryota; kingdom Metazoa; phylum Chordata; class Aves; order Anseriformes; family Anatidae; genus Anser; species Anser brachyrhynchus. Next base: position 42,177 of record NW_027663944.1, on the reverse strand, counting down.
CACTGGCACCAGTGGGGATGCACTGCAGTGAGTGCACTGGCACCACTGGGGATGCACTGCAGTGACGCTAAAGAGTGCACTGGCACCACTGTGAATACACTGCAGTGAGTCCAGAGAGTGCACTGGCACCACTGGGGATGCAGTGCAGTGAGTCCAGAGAGTGCACTGGCACCACCGGGGATGCAGTGCAGTGAGTCCAGAGAGTGCACTGGCACCAGTGGGGATGCAGTGCAGTGAGTCCAGAGAGTGCACTGGCACCACTGGGGATGCAGTGTAGTGAGTCTAGTACGTGCTCTGGTACCAGTGGGGATGCACTGCAGTGAGTGCACTGGCACCACTGGGGATGCACTGCAGTGACGCTAAAGAGTGCACTGGCACCACTGGGAATACACTGCAGTGAGTCCAGAGAGTGCAGTGGCACCACTGGGGATGCAGTGCAGTGAGTCCAGAGATTGCACTGGCACCACTGGTAATGCAGTGCAGTGAGTCCAGAGAGTACACTGGCACCACTGGGAATGCACTGCAGTGACTCCAGAGAGTGCCCTGGCACAACTGGGAATGCAGTGCAGTGAGTCCAGAGAGCGCACTGGCACCACTGGGGATGCAGTGCAGTGAGTAAACAGAGTGCACTGGCACCACTGGTGATGCAGTGCCGAGAGTCCAGAGAGTGCTCCTGCACCACTGGGGATGCAGTGCAGTGAGTCCAGAGAGTGCACTGGCACCACTGGGGATGCACTGCAGGGAGTCCAGTGTGAGCACTGGCACCACTGGGGATGCAGTGCAGTGAGTCTAGAGAGTGCACTGGCACCACTGGGAATGCAGTGCAGTGAGTCCAGAGAGTGCAGTGGCACCACTGGTGATGCAGTGCAGTGAGTCCATAGAGTGCACTGGCACCACTGGGGATGCAGTGCAGTGAGTCCAGAGAGTGCACTGGCACCATTGGAGCTGTACTGTAGTGAGTCCAGAGATTGCACTGGCACCACTGGGGATGCAGTGCAGTGAGTCCAGAGAGTGCACTGGCACCACTGGGGATGCAGTGCAGTGAGTCCAGAGAGTGTACTGGCACCACTGGGGATGCACTGCAGTGAGTCCAGAGAGTGCACTAGGAGCACTGGGGATGCAGTGCCGTGAGTCCAGAGAGTGCACTGGCACCACTGGGAATGCAGTGCTGTGAGTCCAGAGAGTGCCCTGGCAACACTGGCGATGCACTGCAGTGAGTCCAGAGAGTGCACTGGCACCACTGGTAATGCAGTGCAGTGAGTCCAGAGAGTGCACTGGCACCACTGGGAATGCACTGCAGTGACTCCAGAGAGTGCCCTGGCACAACTGGGAATGCAGTGCAGTGAGTCCAGAGAGCGCACTGGCACCACTGGGGATGCAGTGCAGTGAGTAAACAGAGCGCACTGGCACCACTGGTGATGCAGTGCCGTGAGTCCAGAGAGTGCTCTGGCACCACTGGGGATGCAGTGCAGTGAGTCCAGAGAGTGCACTGGCGCCACTGGGGATGCAGTGCAGTGAGTCCAGAGAGTGCACTGGCACCACTGGGGATGCACTGCAGGGAGTCCAGTGTGAGCACTGGCACCACTGGGGATGCAGTGCAGTGAGTCCATAGAGTGCACTGGCACCACTGGGAATGCAGTGCAGTGAGTCCAGAGAGTGCAGTGACACCACTGGGGATGCAGTGCTGTGAGTCCATAGAGTGAACTGGCACCACTGGGGATGCAGTGCAGTGTGTCCAGAGAATGCACTGGCACCACTGGGGATGCAGTGCAGTGAGTCCAGTAAGTGCACTGGCACCAGTGGGGATGCACTGCAGTGAGTGCACTGGCACCACTGGGGATGCAGTGCAGTGACGCTAAAGAGTGCACTGGCACCACTGGGAATACACTGCAGTGAGTCCAGAGAGTGCACTGGCACCACTGGGGATGCACTGCAGTGAGTGCACAGAGTGCACTGGCACCACTGGGGATGCAGTGCAGTGAGTCCAGAGAGTGCACTGGCACCACTGGACCTGTACTGTAGTAAGTCCAGAGATTGCACTGGCACCACTGGGGATGCAGTGCAGTGAGTCCAGAGAGTGCACTGGCACCACTGGGGATGCAGTGCAGTGACTCCAGAGAGTGCACTAGGAGCACTGGGGATGCAGTGCCGTTAGTCCAGAGAGTGCACTGGCACCACTGGGAATGCAGTGCTCTGTGTCCAGAGAGTGCCCTGGCAACATTGGGGATGCACTGCAGTGAGTCCAGAGAGTGCACTGGCACCACTGGTAATGCAGTGCAGTGAGTCCTGAGAGTGCACTGGCACCACTGGGAATGCACTGCAGTGACTCCAGAGAGTGCCCTGGCACAACTGGGAATGCAGTGCAGTGAGTCCAGAGAGCGCACTGGCACCACTGGGGATGCAGTGCAGTGAGTAAACAGAGTGCACTGGCACCACTGGTGATGCAGTGCCGTGAGTCCAGAGAGTGCACTGGCACCACTGGTGATGCAGTGCAGTGAGTCCAGAGAGTGTACTGGCGCCACTGGGGATGCAGTGCAGTGAGTCCAGAGAGTGCACTGGCACCACTGGGGATGCACTGCAGTGAGTCCAGAGAGTGCACTGGCACCACTGGGGATGCAGTGCAGTGAGTCCATAGAGTGCACTGGTACCACTGGGAATGCAGTGCAGTGAGTCCAGAGAGTGCAGTGACACCACTGGGGATGCAGTGCAGTGAGTCCATAGAGTGCACTGGCACCACTGGGGATGCAGTGCAGTGAGTCCAGAGAGTGCACTGGCACCACTGGGGATGCAGTGCAGTGAGTCCAGTAAGTGCACTGGCACCAGTGGGGATGCACTGCAGTGAGTGCACTGGCACCACTGGGGATGCACTGCAGTGACGCTAAAGAGTGCACTGGCACCACTGTGAATACACTGCAGTGAGTCCAGAGAGTGCACTGGCACCACTGGGGATGCAGTGCAGTGAGTCCAGAGAGTGCACTGGCACCACTGGGGATGCAGTGCAGTGAGTCCAGAGAGTGCACTGGCACCACTGGAGCTGTACTGTAGTGAGTCCAGAGATTGCACTGGCACCTCTGGGGATGCAGTGCAGTGAGTCCAGAGAGTGCACTGGCACCACTGGGGATGCAGTGCAGTGAGTCCAGAGAGTGTACTGGCACCACTGGTGATGCAGTGCAGTGAGTCCAGAGAGTGCACTGGCACCACTGGGGATGCAGTGCTGTGAGTCCACAGAGTTCAATGGCACCACTGGGGATGCAGTGCCGTGAGTCCAGAGAGTGCACTTGCCCCACTGGGGATGCAGTGCAGTGAGTCCAGAGAGTGCACTAGCAGCACTGGGGATGCAGTGCTGTGAGTCCAGAGAGTGCACTGGCACCACTGGGAATGCAGTGCTGTGAGTCCAGAGAGTGCCCTGGCAACACTGGGGATGCACTGCAGTTAGTCCAGAGAGTGCTCTGGCAGCACTGGTAATGCAGTGCAGTGAGTCCAGAGAGTGCACTGGCACCACTGGGAATGCAGTGCCGTGAGTCCACAGAGTGCACTGGCAACACTGGGGATGCACTGCAGTGAGTCCAGAGAGTGCACTGGCACCACTGGGGATGCTCTGCAGTGAGTATAGACAGTGCACTGGCACGACTTGGGATGCAGTGCAGTGAGTCCAGAGAGTGCACTGGCAACACTGGGGATGCAGTGAAGTGATTCCAGAGCGTGCACTGCACCTTGGGGATGCAGAGCAGTGAGTCCAGAGAGTGCACTGGCACCACTCGGGATGCAGTGCAGTGAGTCCAGAGAGTGCACTGGCAACACTGGGGATGCAGTGAAGTGATTCCAGAGCGTGCACTGGCACCACTGGGGATGCAGTGCAGTGAGTCCAGAGAGTGCCCTGGGACCAGTGGGAATGCACTGCAGTGAGTCCAGAGAGTGCACTGGCACCACTGGGGATGCAGTGCAGTGAGTAAACAGAGTGCACTGGCACCACTGCGGATGCAGTGCTGTGAGTCCAGGGAGTGCACTGTCAGCACTGGGGATGCAGTGCAGTGAGTCCAGAGAGTGCCCTGGCACCACTGTGGATGCAGTGCAGTGAGTCCAGAGAGTGCACTGGCACCATTGGGGATGCAGTGCTGTGAGGCCATAGAGTGCAGTGGCACCACTGGGGATGCAGTGCAGTGAGTCCAGAGAGTGCACTGGCCCCACTGGGGATGCAGTGCAGTGAGTGCAGAGAGTGCACTGGCACCAGTGGGGATGCACTGCAGAGAGTGCACTGGCACCACTGGGGATGCACTGCAGTGACGCTAAAGAGTGCACTGGCACCACTGCGGATGCAGTACCGTGAGTCCAGAGAGTGCACTGGCACCACTGGGGATGCAGTGCAGTGAGTGCAGAGAGTGCACTGGCACCACTGGGGATGCAGTGCAGTGAGTCCAGAGAGTGCACTCGCACCACTGGGGATGCAGTGCAGTGAGTCCAGAGAGTGTACTGGCACCAATGGGGATGCACTGCAGTGAGTCCAGAGAGTGCACTGGCACCACTGGGAATGCAGTGCAGTGAGTCCAGAGAGTGCAGTGACACCACTGGAGATGCAGTGCAGTGAGTCCATAGAGTGCACTGGCACCACTGGGGATGCAGTGCAGTGAGTCCAGAGAGTGCACTGGCACCACTGGGGATGCAGTGCAGTGAGTCCAGAGAGTGCACTGTCAGCACTGGGGATGCAGTGCAGTGAGTCCAGAGAGTGCACTGGCACCACTGGGGATGCAGTGCAGTGAGTGCAGAGAGTGCCCTGGCACCACTGGGGATGCAGTGCAGTGAGTCCAGAGAGTGCACTGGCACCACTGGGGATGCAGTGTAGTGAGTCTAGTAAGTGCTCTGGTACCAGTGGGGATGCACTGCAGTGAGTGCACTGGCACCACTGGGGATGCACTGCAGTGACGCTAAAGAGTGCACTGGCACCACTGGGAATGCACTGCAGTGACTCCAGAGAGTGCACTGGCACCACTGGGGATGCAGTGCAGTGAGTCCAGAGAGCGCACTGGCACCACTGGGGATGCAGTGCAGTGAGTAAACAGTGTGCACTGGCACCACTGGTGATGCAGTGCCGAGAGTCCAGAGAGTGCTCCTGCACCACTGGGGATGCAGTGCAGTGAGTCCAGAGAGTGCACTGGCAACACTGGGGATGCACTGCAGGGAGTCCAGTGTGAGCACTGGCACCACTGGGGATGCAGTGCAGTGAGTCCATAGAGTGCACTGGCACCACTGGGAATGCAGTGCAGTGAGTCCAGAGAGTGCAGTGACACCACTGGGGATGCAGTGCTGTGAGTCCATAGAGTGAACTGGCACCACTGGGGATGCAGTGCAGTGTGTCCAGAGAGTGCACTGGCACCACTGGGGATGCAGTGCAGTGAGTCCAGTAAGTGCACTGGCACCACTGGGGATGCACTGCAGTGAGTGCACTGGCACCACTGGGGATGCACTGCAGTGACGCTAAAGAGTGCACTGGCACCACTGGGAATACACTGCAGTGAGTCCAGAGAGTGCACTGGCACCACTGGGGATGCACTGCAGTGAGTGCACAGAGTGCACTGGCACCACTGGGGATGCACTGCAGTGAGTCCAGAGAGTGCACTGGCACCACTGGACCTGTACTGTAGTAAGTCCAGAGATTGCACTGGCACCACTGGGGATGCAGTGCAGTGAGTCCAGAGAGTGCACTCACACCACTGGGGATGCAGTGCAGTGACTCCAGAGAGTGCACTAGGAGCACTGGGGATGCAGTGCCGTGAGTCCAGAGAGTGCACTGGCACCACTGGGAATGCAGTGCTGTGTGTCAGAGAGTGCCCTGGCAACATTGGGGATGCACTGCAGTGAGTCCAGAGAGTGCACTGGCACCACTGGTAATGCAGTGCAGTGAGTCCTGAGAGTGCAATGGCACCACTGGGAATGCACTGCAGTGACTCCAGAGAGTGCCCTGGCACAACTGGGAATGCAGTGCAGTGAGTCCAGAGAGTGCACTGGCACCACTGGGGATGCAGTGCAGTGAGTAAACAGAGTGCACTGGCACCACTGGTGATGCAGTGCCGTGAGTCCAGAGAGTGCACTGGCACCACTGGTGATGCAGTGCAGTGAGTCCAGAGAGTGTACTGGCGCCACTGGGGATGCAGTGCAGTGAGTCCAGAGAGTGCACTGGCACCACTGGGGATGCACTGCAGTGAGTCCAGTGTGAGCACTGGCACCACTGGGGATGCAGTGCAGTGAGTCCATAGAGTGCACTGGTACCACTGGGAATGCAGTGCAGTGAGTCCAGAGAGTGCAGTGACACCACTGGGGATGCAGTGCAGTGAGTCCATAGAGTGCACTGGCACCACTGGGGATGCAGTGCAGTGAGTCCAGAGAGTGCACTGGCACCACTGGGGATGCAGTGCAGTGAGTCCAGAGAGTGCACTGGCACCAGTGGGGATGCACTGCAGTGAGTGCACTGGCACCACTGGGGATGCACTGCAGTGACGCTAAAGAGTGCACTGGCACCACTGTGAATACACTGCAGTGAGTCCAGAGAGTGCATTGGCACCAGTGGGGATGCAGTGCAGTGAGTCCAGAGAGTGCACTGGCACCACTGGGGATGCAGTGCAGTGAGTAAACAGAGTGCACTGGCACCACTGGTGATGCAGTGCAGTGAGTAAACAGAGTGCACTGGCACCAGTGGGGATGCAGTGCCGAGAGTCCAGAGAGTGCACTGGCACCACTGGGGATGTAGTGCAGTGAATCCAGAGAGTGCACTGCACCACTGCGGATGCACTGCAGTGATTTCAGAGAGTGCACTGGCACCACTCGGGAAGCAGTGCAGTGAGTCCAGAGAGTGCACTGGCACCACTGGGGATGCAGTGCAGTGAGTCCAGAGAGTGCCCTGGCACCACTGGGGATGCAGTGCAGTGAGTCCAGAGAGTGCACTGGCACCACTGGGGATGCAGTGCAGTGAGTCCAGAGAGTGCACTGGCAACACTCGGGATGCAGTGAAGTGATTCCAGAGCGTGCACTGGCACCTTGGGGATGCAGAGCAGTGAGTCCAGAGAGTGCACTGGCACCACTCGGGATGCAGTGCAGTGAGTCCAGAGAGTGCACTGGCACCACTGGGGATGCAGTGCAGTGAGTCCAGAGAGTGCCCTGGGACCAGTGGGAATGCACTGCAGTGACTCCAGAGAGTGCCCTGGCACAACTGGGAATGCAGTGCAGTGAGTCCAGAGAGCGCACTGGCACCACTGGGGATGCAGTGCCGTGAGTAAACAGAGTGCACTGGCACCACTGGTGATGCAGTGCCGAGAGTCCAAAGAGTGCACTGGCACCACTGGGGATGTAGTGCAGTGAATCCAGAGAGTGCACTGTCACCACTGCGGATGCACTGCAGTGATTCCAGAGAGTGCACTGGCACCACTGGGGAAGCAGTGCAGTGAGTCCAGAGAGTGCACTGGCACCACTGGGGATGCAGTACAGTGAGAGCAGAGAGTGCCCTGGCACCACGGGGATGCAGTGTAGTGAGTGCAGAGAGTGCCCTGGCACCATTGGGGATGCAGTGCAGTGAGTCCAGAGAGTGCACTGGCACCACTGGGGATGCACTGCAGTGAGTCCAGAGAGTGCCCTGGCACCACTGGGGATGCAGTGCAGTGAGTCCAGAGAGTGCACTGGCAGCAATGGGAATGCAGTGCAGTGAGTCCAGAGAGTGCAGTGGCACCATTGGGGATGCAGTGCAGTGAGTCCAGAGAGTGCACTGGCACCACTGGGGATGCAGTGCAGTGAGTCCAGAGAGTGCACTGGCACCACAGGGGATGCACTGCAGTGAGTCCAGAGAGTGCACTGGCACCACTGGAGCTGTACTGTAGTGAGTCCAGAGAGTGCACTGGCACCACTGGGAATGCAGTGCAGTGAGTCCAGAGAGTGCACTGGCACCACTGGGGATGCAGTGCAGGGAGTCCAGTGTGTGCACTGGCACCACTGAGGATGCAGTGCAGTGAGTCCAGAGAGTGCACTGGCACCACTGGGGATGCAGTGCAGTGAGTCCATAGAGTGCACTGGCACCACTGGGGATGCAGTGCAGTGAGTCCAGAGAGTGCACTGGCACCACTGGGGATGCAGTGCAGTGAGTAAACAGAGTGCACTGGCACCACTGGTGATGCAGTGCCGTGAGTCCAGAGAGTGCACTGGCACCACTGGTGATGCAGTGCAGTGAGTCCAGAGAGTGTACTGGCGCCACTGGGGATGCAGTGCAGTGAGTCCAGAGAGTGCACTGGCACCACTGGGGATGCACTGCAGTGAGTCCAGTGTGAGCACTGGCACCACTGGGGATGCAGTGCAGTGAGTCCATAGAGTGCACTGGTACCACTGGGAATGCAGTGCAGTGAGTCCAGAGAGTGCAGTGACACCACTGGGGATGCAGTGCAGTGAGTCCATAGAGTGCACTGGCACCACTGGGGATGCAGTGCAGTGAGTCCAGAGAGTGCACTGGCACCACTGGGGATGCAGTGCAGTGAGTCCAGAGAGTGCACTGGCACCAGTGGGGATGCACTGCAGTGAGTGCACTGGCACCACTGGGGATGCACTGCAGTGACGCTAAAGAGTGCACTGGCACCACTGTGAATACACTGCAGTGAGTCCAGAGAGTGCATTGGCACCAGTGGGGATGCAGTGCAGTGAGTCCAGAGAGTGCACTGGCACCACTGGGGATGCAGTGCAGTGAGTAAACAGAGTGCACTGGCACCACTGGTGATGCAGTGCAGTGAGTAAACAGAGTGCACTGGCACCACTGGTGATGCAGTGCCGAGAGTCCAGAGAGTGCACTGGCACCACTGGGGATGTAGTGCAGTGAATCCAGAGAGTGCACTGTCACCACTGCGGATGCACTGCAGTGATTCCAGAGAGTGCACTGGCACCACTGGGGAAGCAGTGCAGTGAGTCCAGAGAGTGCACTGGCACCACTGGGGATGCAGTACAGTGAGAGCAGAGAGTGCCCTGGCACCACGGGGATGCAGTGTAGTGAGTGCAGAGAGTGCCCTGGCACCATTGGGGATGCAGTGCAGTGAGTCCAGAGAGTGCACTGGCACCACTGGGGATGCACTGCAGTGAGTCCAGAGAGTGCCCTGGCACCACTGGGGATGCAGTGCAGTGAGTCCAGAGAGTGCACTGGCAGCAATGGGAATGCAGTGCAGTGAGTCCAGAGAGTGCAGTGGCACCATTGGGGATGCAGTGCAGTGAGTCCAGAGAGTGCACTGGCACCACTGGGGATGCAGTGCAGTGAGTCCAGAGAGTGCACTGGCACCACAGGGGATGCACTGCAGTGAGTCCAGAGAGTGCACTGGCACCACTGGAGCTGTACTGTAGTGAGTCCAGAGAGTGCACTGGCACCACTGGGAATGCAGTGCAGTGAGTCCAGAGAGTGCACTGGCACCACTGGGGATGCAGTGCAGGGAGTCCAGTGTGTGCACTGGCACCACTGGGGATGCAGTGCAGTGAGTCCAGAGAGTGCACTGGCACCACTGGGGATGCAGTGCAGTGAGTCCATAGAGTGCACAGCACCACTGGGGATGCAGTGCAGTGAGTCCAGAGAGTGTACTGGCACCACTGGGGATGCACTGCAGTGAGTCCAGAGAGTGCACTGGCACCAGTGGGGATGCACTGCAGTGAGTGCACTGGCACCACTGGGGATGCACTGCAGTGACGCTAAAGAGTGCACTGGCACCACTGGGACTAAACTGCAGTGAGTCCAGAGAGTGCACTGGCAGCACTGGGGATGCAGTGCAGTGAGTGCAGAGAGTGCCCTGGCACCACTGGGGATGCAGTGCAGTGAGTCCACAGAGTTCAATGGCACCACTGGGTAGCAGTGCCGTGAGTCCAGAGAGTGCACTGGCCCCACTGGGGATGCAGTGCAGTGACTCCAGAGAGTGCACTAGCAGCACTAAGGGATGCAGTGCCGTGAGACCAGAGAGTGCACTGGCACCACTGGGAATGCAGTCCTGTAAGTCCAGAGAGTGCCTTGGCAACACTGGGGATGCACTGCAGTGAGTCCAGAGAGTGCACTGGCACCACTGGGGATGCAGTGCAGTGAGTCCAGAGAGTGCACTCGCACCACTGGGAATGCACTGCAGTGACTCCAGAGAGTGCCCTGGCACAACTGGGAATGCAGTGCAGTGAGTCCAGAGAGCGCACTGGCACCACTGGGGATGCAGTGCAGTGAGTATACAGAGTACACTGGCACCACTGGTGATGCAGTGCCGAGAGTCCAGAGAGTGCACTGGCACCACTGGGGATGCAGTGCAGTGAGTCCAAAGAGTGCACTGGCACCACTGGGGATGCAGTGCAGTGAGTCCAGAGAGTGCACTGGCAACACTGGGGATGCAGTGAAGTGATTCCAGAGCGTGCACTGGCACCTTGGGGATGCAGAGCAGTGAGTCCAGAGAGTGCACTGGCACGACTGGGGATCCAGTGCAGTGAGTGCAGAGAGTGCACTGGCACCACTGGGGATGCAGTGCAGTGAGTCCAGAGAGTGCCCTGGGACTAGTGGGAATGCACTGCAGTGACTCCAGAGAGTGCCCTGGCACAACTGGGAATGCAGTGCAGTGAGTCCAGAGAGCGCACTGGCACCACTGGGGATGCAGTGCAGTGAGTAAACAGAGTGCACTGGCACCACTGGTGATGCAGTGCCGAGAGTCCAGAGAGTGCACTGGCACCCCTGGGGATGTAGTGCAGTGAATCCAGAGAGTGCACTGTCACCACTGCGGATGCACTGCAGTGATTCCAGAGAGTGCACTGGCACCACTGGGGAAGCAGTGCAGTGAGTCCAGAGAGTGCACTGGCACCACTGGGGATGCAGTGCAGTGAGTGCAGAGAGTGCCCTGCCACCACTGGGAATGCAGTGCAGTGAGTGCAGAGGTTGCCCTGGCACCATTGGGATGCAGTGCAGTGAGTCCAGAGAGTGCACTGGCTCCACTGGGGATGCAGTGCAGTGAGTCCAAAGAGTGCACTGGCACCACTGGGGATGCAGTGCAGTGCGTCCAGAGAGTGCACTGGCAACACTGGTGATGCAGTGAAGTGATTCCAGAGCGTGCACTGTCACCTTGGGGATGCAGAGCAGTGAGTCCAGAGCGTGCACTGGCACCACTCGGGATGCAGTGCAGGGAGTCCAGAGAGTGCACTGGCACCACTGGGGATGCACTGCAGTGAGTCCAGAGAGTGCCCTGGGAGCAGTGGGAATGCACTGCAGTGAGTCCAGAGAGTGCACTGGCACCACTGGGGACGCACTGCAGTGAGCCCAGAGAGTGCCCTGGCACCACTGGGGATGCAGTGCAGTGAGTCCACAGAGTGCACTAGCAGCAATGGGAATGCAGTGCAGTGAGTCCAGAGAGTGCACTGGCACCACTGGGGATGCAGTGCAGTGAGTCCATAGAGTGCACTGGCACCATTGGGGATGCAGTGCAGTGAGTCCAGAGAGTGCACTGGCACCACTGGGGATGCAGTGCAGTGAGTCCAGAGAGTGCACGGGCACCAGTGGGGATGCACTGCAGTGAGTCCAAAGAGTGCACTGGCACCACTGGGGATGCACTGCAGTGACTCTAGAGAGTGCACTGGCACCACTGGGGATGCAGTGCAGTGAGTGCAGAGAGTGCCCTGGCACCACTGGGGATGCAGTGCAGTGAGTCCAGAGAGTGCACTGGCACCACTGGGGATGCAGTGCAGTGAGTCCAGAGAGTTCCCTGACACCACTGGGGATGCAGTGCAGTGAGTCCAAAGAGTGCACTGGCATCATTGAAGATGCAGTGCAGTGAGTCCAGAGAGTGCACTGGCACCACTGGGGATGCAGTGCAGTGAGTCCAGAGAGTGCACTGGCACCACTGGAGCTGTACTGTAGTGAGTCCAGAGAGTGCACTGGCACCACTGGGAATGCAATGCAGTGAGTCCAGAGAGTGCACTGGCACCACTGGGGATGCAGAGCAGGGAGTCCAGTGTGTGCACTGGCACCACTGAGGATGCAGTGCAGTGAGTCCAGAGAGTGCACTGGCACCACTGGGGATGCAGTGCAGTGAGTCCAGAGAGTGCACTGGCACCACTGGGGATGCAGTGCTGTGAGTCCAGAGAGTGCACTGGCACCACTGGGGATGCAGTGCAGTGAGTCCAGAGAGTGCACTGGCACCAGTGGGGATGCACTGCAGTGAGTGCACTGGCACCACTGGGGATGCACTGCAGTGACGCTAAAGAGTGCACTGGCACCACTGGGAATACACTGCAGTGAGTCCAGAGAGTGCACTGGCACCAGTGGGGATGCAGTGCAGTGAGTCCAGAGAGTGCACTGGCACCACTGGGGATGCAGTGCAGTGAGTCCAGAGAGTGCACTGGCACCACTGGAGCTGTACTATAGTGAGTCCAGAGAGTGCACTGGCACCTCTGGGAATGCAGTGCAGTGAGTCCAGAGGATGCACTGGCACCACTGGTGATGCAGTGCAGTGAGTAAACAGAGTGTACTGGCACCACTGCGGATGCAGTGCCGTGAGTCCAGAGAGTGCACTGTCAGCACTGGGGATGCAGTGCAGTGAGTCCAGAGAGTGCACTGGCACCACTGGGGATGCAGTGCAGTGAGTCCAGAGAGTGCACTGGCACCACTGGGGATTCAGTGTAGTGAGTCCAGTAAGTGCAAAGGTACCAGTGGGGATGCACTGCAGTGAGTGCACTGGCACCACTGGAGCTGTACTGTAGTGAGTCCAGAGAGTGCACTGGCACCACTGGGAATGCAGTGCAGTGAGTCCAGAGAGTGCACTGGCACCACTGGGGATGCAGTGCAGTGAGTGCAGAGAGTGCCCTGGCACCACTGGGGATGCAGTGCAGTGAGTCCACAGAGTTCAATGGCACCACTGGGTAGCAGTGCCGTGAGTCCAGAGAGTGCACTGGCCCCACTGGGGATGCACTGCAGTGACTTCAGAGAGTGCACTAGCAGCACTAAGGGATGCAGTGCCGTGAGTCCAGAGAGTGCACTTGCACCACTGGGAATGCAGTCCTGTAAGTCCAGAGAGTGCCTTGGCAACACTGGGGATGCACTGCAGTGAGTCCAGAGAGTGCACTGGGACCACTGGTAATGCAGTGCAGTGAGTCCAGAGAGTGCCCTGGCACAACTGGGAATGCACTGCAGTGAGTCCAGAGAGCGCACTGGCACCACTGGGGATGCAGTGCAGTGAGTATACAGAGTGCACTGGCACCACTGGTGATGCAGTGCCGAGAGTCCAGAGAGTGCACTGGCACCACTGGGGATGCAGTGCAGTGAGTCCAAAGAGTGCACTGGCACCACTGGGGATGCAGTGCAGTGAGTCCAGAGAGTGCACTGGCAACACTGGGGATGCAGTGCAGTGATTCCAGAGCGTGCACTGGCACCTTGGGGATGCAGAGCAGTGAGTCCAGAGAGTGCACTGGCACGACTGGGGATGCAGTGCAGTGAGTGCAGAGAGTGCACTGGCACCACTGGGGATGCAGTGCAGTGAGTCCAGGGAGTGCCCTGGGACCAGTGGGAATGCACTGCAGTGACTCCAGAGAGTGCCCTGGCACAACTGGGAATGCAGTGCAGTGAGTCCAGAGAGCGCACTGGCACCACTGGGGATGCAGTGCAGTGAGTAAACAGAGTGCACTGGCACCACTGGTGATGCAGTGCCGAGAGTCCAGAGAGTGCACTGGCACCACTGGGGATGTAGTGCAGTGAATCCAGAGAGTGCACTGTCACCACTGCGGATGCACTGCAGTGATTCCAGAGAGTGCCCTGGCACCACTGGTGAAGCAGTGCAGTGAGTCCAGAGAGTGCACTGGCACCACTGGGGATGCAGTGCAGTGAGTGCAGAGAGTGCCCTGGCACCACAGGGGATGCAGTGCAGTGAGTGCAGAGGTTGCCCTGGCACCATTGGGATGCAGTGCAGTGAGTCCAGAGAGTGCACTGGCTCCACTGGGGATGCAGTGCAGTGAGTCCAAAGAGTGCACTGGCACCACTGGGGATGCAGTGCAGTGACTCCAGAGAGTGCACTGGCACCACTGGGGATGCAGTGCAGTGAGTGCAGAGAGTGCACTGGTACCACTGGGGATGCAGTGCAGTGAGTCCAGAGAGTGCACTGGCACCACTCGGGATGCAGTGCAGGGAGTCCAGAGAGTGCACTGGCACCACTGGGGATGCACTGCAGTGAGTCCAGAGAGTGCCCTGGGACCAGTGGGAATGCACTGCAGTGAGTCCAGAGAGTGCACTGGCACCACTGGGGATGCAGTGCAGTGAGTCCAGAGAGTGCACTGGCACCACTGGGGATGCAGTGCAGTGAGTGCAGAGAGTGCCCTGGCACCACTGGGGATGCAGTGCAGTGAGTCCAGAGAGTGCACTGGCACCATTGAAGATGCAGTGCAGTGAGTCCAGAGAGTGCACTGGCACCACTGGGGATGCAGTGCAGTGAGTCCAGAGAGTGCACTGGCACCACTGGAGCTGTACTGCAGTGAGTCCAGAGAGTGCACTGGCACCACTGGGAATGCAGTGCAGTGAGTCCAGAGAGTGCACTGGCACCACTGGGGATGCAGTGCAGGGAGTCCAGTGTGTGCACTGGCACCACTGAGGATGCAGTGCAGTGAGTCCAGAGAGTGCACTGGCACCACTGGGGATGCAGTGCAGTGAGTCCATAGAGTGCACTGGCACCACTGGGGATGCAGTGCTGTGAGTCCAGAGAGTGCACTGGCACCACTGGGGATGCAGTGCAGTGAGTCCAGAGAGTGCACTGGCACCAGTGGGGATGCACTGCAGTGAGTGCACTGGCACCACTGGGGATGCACTGCAGTGACGCTAAAGAGTGCACTGGCACCACTGGGAATACACTGCAGTGAGTCCAGAGAGTGCACTGGCACCAGTGGGGATGCAGTGCAGTGAGTCCAGAGAGTGCACTGGCACCAGTGGGGATGCAGTGCAGTGAGTCCAGAGAGTGCACTGGCACCACTGGAGCTGTACTATAGTGAGTCCAGAGAGTGCACTGGCACCTCTGGGAATGCAGTGCAGTGAGTCCAGAGAATGCACTGGCACCACTGGTGATGCAGTGCAGTGAGTAAACAGAGTGTACTGGCACCACTGCGGATGCAGTGCCGTGAGTCCAGAGAGTGCACTGTCAGCACTGGGGATGCAGTGCAGTGAGTCCAGAGAGTGCACTGGCACCACTGGGGATGCAGTGCAGTGAGTCCAGAGAGTGCACTGGCACCACTGGGGATGCAGTGCAGTGAGTCCATAGAGTGCACTGGCACCACTGGGGATTCAGTGTAGTGAGTCCAGTAAGTGCAAAGGTACCAGTGGGGATGCACTGCAGTGAGTGCACTGGCACCACTGGGGATGCACTGCAGTGACGCTAAAGAGTGCACTGGCACCACTGGGAATACACTGCAGTGAGTCCAGAGAGTGCACTGGCACCACTGGGGATGCAGTGCAGTGAGTCCAGTGTGTGCACTGGCACCACTGGGGATGCAGTGCAGTGAGTACAGAGAGTGCACTGGCACCACTGGGGATGCAGTGCAGTGAGGCCATAGAGTGCACTGGCACCACTGGGGATGCAGTGCAGTGAGTCCAGAGAGTGCACTGGCACCACTCTGGATGCAGTGGAGTGAGTCCAGAGAGTGCACTGGCACCAGTGGGGATGCACTGCAGTGAGTGCACTGGCACCACTGGGGATGCACTGCAGTGACGCTAAAGAGTGCACTGGCACCACTGGGAATACACTGCAGTGAGTCCAGAGAGTGCACTGGCACCACTGGGGATGCAGTGCAGTGAGTCCAGAGAGTGCACTGGCACCACTGGGGATGCAGTGCAGTGAGTCCAGAGAGTGCACTGGCACCAGTGGGGATGCAGTGCAGTGAGTCCAGAGAGTGCACTGGCACCACTGGGAATGCAGTGCAGTGAGTCCAGAGAGTGCACTGGCACCACTGCGGATGAAGTGCCGTGAGTCCAGAGAGTGCACTGTCAGCACGGGGGATGCAGTGCCGTGAGTCCAGAGAGTGCACTGTCAGCACTGGGGATGCAGTGCAGTGAGTCCAGAGAGTGCACTGGCACCACTGGTAATGCAGTGCAGTGAGTCCAGAGAGTGCACTGGCACCACTGGGAATGCACTGCAGTGACTCCAGAGAGTGCACTGGCACCATTGGGGATGCAGTGCAGTGAGTCCAAAGAGTGCACTGGCACCATTGAAGATGCAGTGCAGTGAGTCCAGAGAGTGCACTGGCACCACTGGGGATGCAGTGTAGTGAGTCTAGTAAGTGCTCTGGTACCAGTGGGGATGCACTGCAGTGAGTGCACTGGCACCACAGGGGATGCACTGCAGTGACGCTAAAGAGTGCACTGGTACCACTGGGAATACACTGCAGTGAGTCCAGAGAGTGCACTGGCACCACTGGGGATGCAGTGCAGTGAGTCCAGAGAGTGCACTGGCACCACTGGTAATGCAGTGCCGAGAGTCCAGAGAGTGCACTGGCACCACTGGGAATGCACTGCAGTGACTCCAGAGAGTGCCCTGGCAGAACTGGGAATGCAGTGCAGTGAGTCCAGAGAGTGCAAAGGCACCACTGGGGATGCAGTGCAGTGAGTAAACAGAGTGCACTGGCACCACTGGTGATGCAGTGCCGAGAGTCCAGAGAGTGCTCCTGCACCACTGGGGATGCAGTGCAGTGAGTCCAGAGAGTGCACTGGCAACACTGGGGATGCACTGCAGGAAGTCCAGTGTGAGCACTGGCACCACTGGGGATGCAGTGCAGTGAGTCCAGAGAGTGCACTGGCACCACTGGGAATGCAGTGCAGTGAGTCCAGAGAGTGCAGTGGCACAACTGGGAATGCAGTGCAGTGAGTCCATAGAGTGCACTGGCACCACTGGGGATGCAGTGCAGTGACTCCAGAGAGTGCACTGGCACCATTGGAGCTGTACTGTAGTGAGTCCAGAGATTGCACTGGCACCACTGGGGATGCAGTGCAGTGAGTCCAGAGAGTGCACTGGCACCACTGGGGATGCAGTGCAGTGAGTCCAGAGAGTGTACTGGCACCACTGGGGATGCACTGCAGTGAGTCCAGAGAGTGCACTGGCACCACTGGGGATGCAGTGCAGTGAGTCCACAGAGTTCAATGGCACCACTGGGGATGCAGTGCAGTGAGTCCAGAGAGTGCACTGGCCCCACAGGGGATGCAGTGCAGTGACTCCAGAGAGTGCACTAGGAGCACTGGGGATGCAGTGCCGTGAGTCCAGAGCGTGCACTGGCACCACTGGGAATGCAGTGCTGTGAGTCCAGAGAGTGCCCTGGCAACACTGGCGATGCACTGCAGTGAGTCCAGAGAGTGCACTGGCACCACTGGTAATGCAGTGCAGTGAGTCCAGAGAGTGCACTGGCACCACTGGGAATGCACTGCAGTGACTCCAGAGAGTGCCCTGGCACAACTGGGAATGCAGTGCAGTGAGTCCAGAGAGCGCACTGGCACCACTGGGGATGCAGTGCAGTGAGTAAACAGAGCGCACTGGCACCACTGGTGATGCAGTGCCGTGAGTCCAGAGAGTGCTCTGGCACCACTGGGGATGCAGTGCAGTGAGTCCAGAGAGTGCACTGGCGCCACTGGAGATGCAGTGCAGTGAGTCCAGAGAGTGCACTGGCACCACTGGGGATGCACTGCAGGGAGTCCAGTGTGAGCACTGGCACCACTGGGGATGCAGTGCAGTGAGTCCATAGAGTGAACTGGCACCACTGGTAATGCAGTGCAGTGAGTCCTGAGAGTGCACTGGCACCACTGGGAATGCACTGCAGTGACTCCAGAGAGTGCACTGGCACAACTGGGAATGCAGTGCAGTGAGTCCAGAGAGCGCACTGGCACCACTGGGGATGCAGTGCAGTGAGTAAACAGAGTGCACTGGCACCACTGGTGATGCAGTGCCGTGAGTCCAGAGAGTGCACTGGCACCACTGGTGATGCAGTGCAGTGAGTCCAGAGAGTGTACTGGCGCCACTGGGGATGCAGTGCAGTGAGTCCAGAGAGTGCACTGGCACCACTGGGGATGCACTGCAGTGAGTCCAGTGTGAGCACTGGCACCACTGGGGATGCAGTGCAGTGAGTCCATAGAGTGCACTGGTACCACTGGGAATGCAGTGCAGTGAGTCCAGAGAGTGCAGTGACACCACTGGGGATGCAGTGCAGTGAGTCCATAGAGTGCACTGGCACCACTGGGGATGCAGTGCAGTGAGTCCAGAGAGTGCACTGGCACCACTGGGGATGCAGTGCAGTGAGTCCAGTAAGTGCACTGGCACCAGTGGGGATGCACTGCAGTGAGTGCACTGGCACCACTGGGGATGCACTGCAGTGACGCTAAAGAGTGCACTGGCACCACTGTGAATACACTGCAGTGAGTCCAGAGAGTGCACTGGCACCACTGGGAATGCAGTGCAGTGAGTCCAGAGAGTGCACTGGCACCACTGGAGCTGTACTGTAGTGAGTCCAGAGATTGCACTGGCACCTCTGGGGATGCAGTGCAGTGAGTCCAGAGAGTGCACTGGCACCACTGGGGATGCAGTGCAGTGAGTCCAGAGAGTTTACTGGCACCACTGGTGATGCAGTGCAGTGAGTCCAGAGAGTGCACTGGCACCACTGGGGATGCAGTGCTGTGAGTCCACAGAGTTCAATGGCACCACTGGGGATGCAGTGCCGTGAGTCCAGAGAGTGCACTTGCCCCACTGGGGATGCAGTGCAGTGAGTCCAGAGAGTGCACTAGCAGCACTGGGGATGCAGTGCTGTGAGTCCAGAGAGTGCACTGGCACCACTGGGAATGCAGTGCTGTGAGTCCAGAGAGTGCCCTGGCAACACTGGGGATGCACTGCAGTTAGTCCAGAGAGTGCTCTGGCAGCACTGGTAATGCAGTGCAGTGAGTCCAGAGAGTGCACTGGCACCACTGGGAATGCAGTGCCGTGAGTCCACAGAGTGCACTGGCAACACTGGGGATGCACTGCAGTGAGTCCAGAGAGTGCACTGGCACCACTGGGGATGCTCTGCAGTGAGTATAGACAGTGCACTGGCACGACTTGGGATGCAGTGCAGTGAGTCCAGAGAGTGCAGTGGCACCACTGGGGATGCACTGCAGTGAGTCCAGAGAGTGCACTGGCAACACTGGGGATGCAGTGAAGTGATTCCAGAGCGTGCACTGCACCTTGGGGATGCAGAGCAGTGAGTCCAGAGAGTGCACTGGCACCACTCGGGATGCAGTGCAGTGAGTCCAGAGAGTGCACTGGCAACACTGGGGATGCAGTGAAGTGATTCCAGAGCGTGCACTGGCACCACTGGGGATGCAGTGCAGTGAGTCCAGAGAGTGCCCTGGGACCAGTGGGAATGCACTGCAGTGAGTCCAGAGAGTGCACTGGCACCACTCGGGATGCAGTGCAGTGAGTCCAGAGAGTGCTCTGGCACCACTGGAGCTGTACTGTAGTGAGTCCAGAGAGTGCACTGGCACCACTGGGAATGCAGTGCAGTGAGTCCAGAGAGTGCACTGGCACCACTGGGGATGCAGTGCAGTGAGTAAACAGAGTGCACTGGCACCACTGCGGATGCAGTGCCGTGAGTCCAGGGAGTGCACTCTCAGCACTGGGGATGCAGTGCAGTGAGTCCAGAGAGTGCCCTGGCACCACTGGGGATGCAGTGCAGTGAGTCCAGAGAGTGCACTGGCACCACTGGGGATGCAGTGCAGTGAGTCCAAAGAGTGCACTGGCACCACTGGGGATGCAGTGCAGTGAGTCCAGAGAGTGCACTGGCAACACTGGGGATGCAGTGCAGTGATTCCAGAGCGTGCACTGGCACCTTGGGGATGCAGAGCAGTGAGTCCAGAGAGTGCACTGGCACGACTGGGGATGCAGTGCAGTGAGTGCAGAGAGTGCACTGGCACCACTGGGGATGCAGTGCAGTGAGTCCAGGGAGTGCCCTGGGACCAGTGGGAATGCACTGCAGTGACTCCAGAGAGTGCCCTGGCACAACTGGGAATGCAGTGCAGTGAGTCCAGAGAGCGCACTGGCACCACTGGGGATGCAGTGCAGTGAGTAAACAGAGTGCACTGGCACCACTGGTGATGCAGTGCCGAGAGTCCAGAGAGTGCACTGGCACCACTGGGGATGTAGTGCAGTGAATCCAGAGAGTGCACTGTCACCACTGCGGATGCACTGCAGTGATTCCAGAGAGTGCCCTGGCACCACTGGGGAAGCAGTGCAGTGAGTCCAGAGAGTGCACTGGCACCACTGGGGATGCAGTGCAGTGAGTGCAGAGAGTGCCCTGGCACCACAGGGGATGCAGTGCAGTGAGTGCAGAGGTTGCGCTGGCACCATTGGGATGCAGTGCAGTGAGTCCAGAGAGTGCACTGGCTCCACTGGGGATGCAGTGCAGTGAGTCCAAAGAGTGCACTGGCACCACTGGGGATGCAGTGCAGTGACTCCAGAGAGTGCACTGGCACCACTGGGGATGCAGTGCAGTGAGTGCAGAGAGTGCACTGGTACCACTGGGGATGCAGTGCAGTGAGTCCAGAGAGTGCACTGGCACCACTCGGGATGCAGTGCAGGGAGTCCAGAGAGTGCACTGGCACCACTGGGGATGCACTGCAGTGAGTCCAGAGAGTGCCCTGGGACCAGTGGGAATGCACTGCAGTGAGTCCAGAGAGTGCACTGGCACCACTGGGGATGCAGTGCAGTGAGTCCAGAGAGTGCACTGGCACCACTGGGGATGCAGTGCAGTGAGTGCAGAGAGTGCCCTGGCACCACTGGGGATGCAGTGCAGTGAGTCCAGAGAGTGCACTGGCACCACTGAAGATGCAGTGCAGTGAGTCCAGAGAGTGCACTGGCACCACTGGGGATGCAGTGCAGTGAGTCCAGAGAGTGCACTGGCACCACTGGAGCTGTACTGCAGTGAGTCCAGAGAGTGCACTGGCACCACTGGGAATGCAGTGCAGTGAGTCCAGAGAGTGCACTGGCACCACTGGGGATGCAGTGCAGGGAGTCCAGTGTGTGCACTGGCACCACTGAGGATGCAGTGCAGTGAGTCCAGAGAGTGCACTGGCACCACTGGGGATGCAGTGCAGTGAGTCCATAGAGTGCACTGGCACCACTGGGGATGCAGTGCTGTGAGTCCAGAGAGTGCACTGGCACCACTGGGGATGCAGTGCAGTGAGTCCAGAGAGTGCACTGGCACCAGTGGGGATGCACTGCAGTGAGTGCACTGGCACCACTGGGGATGCACTGCAGTGACGCTAAAGAGTGCACTGGCACCACTGGGAATACACTGCAGTGAGTCCAGAGAGTGCACTGGCACCAGTGGGGATGCAGTGCAGTGAGTCCAGAGAGTGCACTGGCACCAGTGGGGATGCAGTGCAGTGAGTCCAGAGAGTGCACTGGCACCACTGGAGCTGTACTATAGTGAGTCCAGAGAGTGCACTGGCACCTCTGGGAATGCAGTGCAGTGAGTCCAGAGAATGCACTGGCACCACTGGTGATGCAGTGCAGTGAGTAAACAGAGTGTACTGGCACCACTGCGGATGCAGTGCCGTGAGTCCAGAGAGTGCACTGTCAGCACTGGGGATGCAGTGCAGTGAGTCCAGAGAGTGCACTGGCACCACTGGGAATGCAGTGCAGTGAGTCCAGAGAGTGCACTGGCACCACTGGGGATGCAGTGCAGTGAGTCCATAGAGTGCACTGGCACCACTGGGGATTCAGTGTAGTGAGTCCAGTAAGTGCAAAGGTACCAGTGGGGATGCACTGCAGTGAGTGCACTGGCACCACTGGGGATGCACTGCAGTGACGCTAAAGAGTGCACTGGCACCACTGGGAATACACTGCAGTGAGTCCAGAGAGTGCACTGGCACCACTGGGGATGCAGTGCAGTGAGTCCAGTGTGTGCACTGGCACCACTGGGGATGCAGTGCAGTGAGTACAGAGAGTGCACTGGCACCACTGGGGATGCAGTGCAGTGAGGCCATAGAGTGCACTGGCACCACTGGGGATGCAGTGCAGTGAGTCCAGAGAGTGCACTGGCACCACTCTGGATGCAGTGGAGTGAGTCCAGAGAGTGCACTGGCACCAGTGGGGATGCACTGCAGTGAGTGCACTGGCACCACTGGGGATGCACTGCAGTGACGCTAAAGAGTGCACTGGCACCACTGGGAATACACTGCAGTGAGTCCAGAGAGTGCACTGGCACCACTGGGGATGCAGTGCAGTGAGTCCAGAGAGTGCACTGGCACCACTGGGGATGCAGTGCAGTGAGTCCAGAGAGTGCACTGGCACCAGTGGGGATGCAGTGCAGTGAGTCCAGAGAGTGCACTGGCACCACTGGGAATGCAGTGCAGTGAGTCCAGAGAGTGCACTGGCACCACTGCGGATGAAGTGCCGTGAGTCCAGAGAGTGCACTGTCAGCACTGGGGATGCAGTGCAGTGAGTCCAGAGAGTGCACTGTCAGCACTGGGGATGCAGTGCAGTGAGTCCAGAGAGTGCACTGGCACCACTGGTAATGCAGTGCAGTGAGTCCAGAGAGTGCACTGGCACCACTGGGAATGCACTGCAGTGACTCCAGAGAGTGCACTGGCACCATTGGGGATGCAGTGCAGTGAGTCCAAAGAGTGCACTGGCACCATTGAAGATGCAGTGCAGTGAGTCCAGAGAGTGCACTGGCACCACTGGGGATGCAGTGTAGTGAGTCTAGTAAGTGCTCTGGTACCAGTGGGGATGCACTGCAGTGAGTGCACTGGCACCACAGGGGATGCACTGCAGTGACGCTAAAGAGTGCACTGGTACCACTGGGAATACACTGCAGTGAGTCCAGAGAGTGCACTGGCACCACTGGGGATGCAGTGCAGTGAGTCCAGAGAGTGCACTGGCACCACTGGTAATGCAGTGCCGAGAGTCCAGAGAGTGCACTGGCACCACTGGGAATGCACTGCAGTGACTCCAGAGAGTGCCCTGGCAGAACTGGGAATGCAGTGCAGTGAGTCCAGAGAGTGCACTGGCACCACTGGGGATGCAGTGCAGTGAGTAAACAGAGTGCACTGGCACCACTGGTGATGCAGTGCCGAGAGTCCAGAGAGTGCTCCTGCACCACTGGGGATGCAGTGCAGTGACTCCAGAGAGTGCACTGGCACCACAGGGGATGCAGTGCAGTGAGTGCAGAGGTTGCGCTGGCACCATTGGGATGCAGTGCAGTGAGTCCAGAGAGTGCACTGGCTCCACTGGGGATGCAGTGCAGTGAGTCCAAAGAGTGCACTGGCACCACTGGGGATGCAGTGCAGTGACTCCAGAGAGTGCACTGGCACCACTGGGGATGCAGTGCAGTGAGTGCAGAGAGTGCACTGGTACCACTGGGGATGCAGTGCAGTGAGTCCAGAGAGTGCACTGGCACCACTCGGGATGCAGTGCAGGGAGTCCAGAGAGTGCACTGGCACCACTGGGGATGCACTGCAGTGAGTCCAGAGAGTGCCCTGGGACCAGTGGGAATGCACTGCAGTGAGTCCAGAGAGTGCACTGGCACCACTGGGGATGCAGTGCAGTGAGTCCAGAGAGTGCACTGGCACCACTGGGGATGCAGTGCAGTGAGTGCAGAGAGTGCCCTGGCACCACTGGGGATGCAGTGCAGTGAGTCCAGAGAGTGCACTGGCACCACTGAAGATGCAGTGCAGTGAGTCCAGAGAGTGCACTGGCACCACTGGGGATGCAGTGCAGTGAGTCCAGAGAGTGCACTGGCACCACTGGAGCTGTACTGCAGTGAGTCCAGAGAGTGCACTGGCACCACTGGGAATGCAGTGCAGTGAGTCCAGAGAGTGCACTGGCACCACTGGGGATGCAGTGCAGGGAGTCCAGTGTGTGCACTGGCACCACTGAGGATGCAGTGCAGTGAGTCCAGAGAGTGCACTGGCACCACTGGGGATGCAGTGCAGTGAGTCCATAGAGTGCACTGGCACCACTGGGGATGCAGTGCTGTGAGTCCAGAGAGTGCACTGGCACCACTGGGGATGCAGTGCAGTGAGTCCAGAGAGTGCACTGGCACCAGTGGGGATGCACTGCAGTGAGTGCACTGGCACCACTGGGGATGCACTGCAGTGACGCTAAAGAGTGCACTGGCACCACTGGGAATACACTGCAGTGAGTCCAGAGAGTGCACTGGCACCAGTGGGGATGCAGTGCAGTGAGTCCAGAGAGTGCACTGGCACCAGTGGGGATGCAGTGCAGTGAGTCCAGAGAGTGCACTGGCACCACTGGAGCTGTACTATAGTGAGTCCAGAGAGTGCACTGGCACCTCTGGGAATGCAGTGCAGTGAGTCCAGAGAATGCACTGGCACCACTGGTGATGCAGTGCAGTGAGTAAACAGAGTGTACTGGCACCACTGCGGATGCAGTGCCGTGAGTCCAGAGAGTGCACTGTCAGCACTGGGGATGCAGTGCAGTGAGTCCAGAGAGTGCACTGGCACCACTGGGAATGCAGTGCAGTGAGTCCAGAGAGTGCACTGGCACCACTGGGGATGCAGTGCAGTGAGTCCATAGAGTGCACTGGCACCACTGGGGATTCAGTGTAGTGAGTCCAGTAAGTGCAAAGGTACCAGTGGGGATGCACTGCAGTGAGTGCACTGGCACCACTGGGGATGCACTGCAGTGACGCTAAAGAGTGCACTGGCACCACTGGGAATACACTGCAGTGAGTCCAGAGAGTGCACTGGCACCACTGGGGATGCAGTGCAGTGAGTCCAGTGTGTGCACTGGCACCACTGGGGATGCAGTGCAGTGAGTACAGAGAGTGCACTGGCACCACTGGGGATGCAGTGCAGTGAGGCCATAGAGTGCACTGGCACCACTGGGGATGCAGTGCAGTGAGTCCAGAGAGTGCACTGGCACCACTCTGGATGCAGTGGAGTGAGTCCAGAGAGTGCACTGGCACCAGTGGGGATGCACTGCAGTGAGTGCACTGGCACCACTGGGGATGCACTGCAGTGACGCTAAAGAGTGCACTGGCACCACTGGGAATACACTGCAGTGAGTCCAGAGAGTGCACTGGCACCACTGGGGATGCAGTGCAGTGAGTCCAGAGAGTGCACTGGCACCACTGGGGATGCAGTGCAGTGAGTCCAGAGAGTGCACTGGCACCAGTGGGGATGCAGTGCAGTGAGTCCAGAGAGTGCACTGGCACCACTGGGAATGCAGTGCAGTGAGTCCAGAGAGTGCACTGGCACCACTGCGGATGAAGTGCCGTGAGTCCAGAGAGTGCACTGTCAGCACTGGGGATGCAGTGCAGTGAGTCCAGAGAGTGCACTGTCAGCACTGGGGATGCAGTGCAGTGAGTCCAGAGAGTGCACTGGCACCACTGGTAATGCAGTGCAGTGAGTCCAGAGAGTGCACTGGCACCACTGGGAATGCACTGCAGTGACTCCAGAGAGTGCACTGGCACCATTGGGGATGCAGTGCAGTGAGTCCAAAGAGTGCACTGGCACCATTGAAGATGCAGTGCAGTGAGTCCAGAGAGTGCACTGGCACCACTGGGGATGCAGTGTAGTGAGTCTAGTAAGTGCTCTGGTACCAGTGGGGATGCACTGCAGTGAGTGCACTGGCACCACAGGGGATGCACTGCAGTGACGCTAAAGAGTGCACTGGTACCACTGGGAATACACTGCAGTGAGTCCAGAGAGTGCACTGGCACCACTGGGGATGCAGTGCAGTGAGTCCAGAGAGTGCACTGGCACCACTGGTAATGCAGTGCCGAGAGTCCAGAGAGTGCACTGGCACCACTGGGAATGCACTGCAGTGACTCCAGAGAGTGCCCTGGCAGAACTGGGAATGCAGTGCAGTGAGTCCAGAGAGTGCACTGGCACCACTGGGGATGCAGTGCAGTGAGTAAACAGAGTGCACTGGCACCACTGGTGATGCAGTGCCGAGAGTCCAGAGAGTGCTCCTGCACCACTGGGGATGCAGTGCAGTGACTCCAGAGAGTGCACTGGCACCACTGGGGATGCACTGCAGGAAGTCCAGTGTGAGCACTGGCACCACTGGGGATGCAGTGCAGTGAGTCCAGAGAGTGCACTGGCACCACTGGGAATGCAGTGCAGTGAGTCCAGAGAGTGCAGTGGCACAACTGGGAATGCAGTGCAGTGAGTCCATAGAGTGCACTGGCACCACTGGGGATGCAGTGCAGTGACTCCAGAGAGTGCACTGGCACCATTGGAGCTGTACTGTAGTGAGTCCAGAGATTGCACTGGCACCACTGGGGATGCAGTGCAGTGAGTCCAGAGAGTGCACTGGCACCACTGGGGATGCAGTGCAGTGAGTCCAGAGAGTGTACTGGCACCACTGGGGATGCACTGCAGTGAGTCCAGAGAGTGCACTGGCACCACTGGGGATGCAGTGCAGTGAGTCCACAGAGTTCAATGGCACCACTGGGGATGCAGTGCAGTGAGTCCAGAGAGTGCACTGGCCCCACAGGGGATGCAGTGCAGTGACTCCAGAGAGTGCACTAGGAGCACTGGGGATGCAGTGCCGTGAGTCCAGAGCGTGCACTGGCACCACTGGGAATGCAGTGCTGTGAGTCCAGAGAGTGCCCTGGCAACACTGGCGATGCACTGCAGTGAGTCCAGAGAGTGCACTGGCACCACTGGTAATGCAGTGCAGTGAGTCCAGAGAGTGCACTGGCACCACTGGGAATGCACTGCAGTGACTCCAGAGAGTGCCCTGGCACAACTGGGAATGCAGTGCAGTGAGTCCAGAGAGCGCACTGGCACCACTGGGGATGCAGTGCAGTGAGTAAACAGAGCGCACTGGCACCACTGGTGATGCAGTGCCGTGAGTCCAGAGAGTGCTCTGGCACCACTGGGGATGCAGTGCAGTGAGTCCAGAGAGTGCACTGGCGCCACTGGAGATGCAGTGCAGTGAGTCCAGAGAGTGCACTGGCACCACTGGGGATGCACTGCAGGGAGTCCAGTGTGAGCACTGGCACCACTGGGGATGCAGTGCAGTGAGTCCATAGAGTGAACTGGCACCACTGGTAATGCAGTGCAGTGAGTCCTGAGAGTGCACTGGCACCACTGGGAATGCACTGCAGTGACTCCAGAGAGTGCCCTGGCACAACTGGGAATGCAGTGCAGTGAGTCCAGAGAGCGCACTGGCACCACTGGGGATGCAGTGCAGTGAGTAAACAGAGTGCACTGGCACCACTGGTGATGCAGTGCCGTGAGTCCAGAGAGTGCACTGGCACCACTGGTGATGCAGTGCAGTGAGTCCAGAGAGTGTACTGGCGCCACTGGGGATGCAGTGCAGTGAGTCCAGAGAGTGCACTGGCACCACTGAGGATGCACTGCAGTGAGTCCAGTGTGAGCACTGGCACCACTGGGGATGCAGTGCAGTGAGTCCATAGAGTGCACTGGTACCACTGGGAATGCAGTGCAGTGAGTCCAGAGAGTGCAGTGACACCACTGGGGATGCAGTGCAGTGAGTCCATAGAGTGCACTGGCACCACTGGGGATGCAGTGCAGTGAGTCCAGAGAGTGCACTGGCACCACTGGGGATGCAGTGCAGTGAGTCCAGTAAGTGCACTGGCACCAGTGGGGATGCACTGCAGTGAGTGCACTGGCACCACTGGGGATGCACTGCAGTGACGCTAAAGAGTGCACTGGCACCACTGTGAATACACTGCAGTGAGTCCAGAGAGTGCACTGGCACCACTGGGAATGCAGTGCAGTGAGTCCAGAGAGTGCACTGGCACCACTGGAGCTGTACTGTAGTGAGTCCAGAGATTGCACTGGCACCTCTGGGGATGCAGTGCAGTGAGTCCAGAGAGTGCACTGGCACCACTGGGGATGCAGTGCAGTGAGTCCAGAGAGTTTACTGGCACCACTGGTGATGCAGTGCAGTGAGTCCAGAGAGTGCACTGGCACCACTGGGGATGCAGTGCTGTGAGTCCACAGAGTTCAATGGCACCACTGGGGATGCAGTGCCGTGAGTCCAGAGAGTGCACTTGCCCCACTGGGGATGCAGTGCAGTGAGTCCAGAGAGTGCACTAGCAGCACTGGGGATGCAGTGCTGTGAGTCCAGAGAGTGCACTGGCACCACTGGGAATGCAGTGCTGTGAGTCCAGAGAGTGCCCTGGCAACACTGGGGATGCACTGCAGTTAGTCCAGAGAGTGCTCTGGCAGCACTGGTAATGCAGTGCAGTGAGTCCAGAGAGTGCACTGGCACCACTGGGAATGCAGTGCCGTGAGTCCACAGAGTGCACTGGCAACACTGGGGATGCACTGCAGTGAGTCCAGAGAGTGCACTGGCACCACTGGGGATGCTCTGCAGTGAGTATAGACAGTGCACTGGCACGACTTGGGATGCAGTGCAGTGAGTCCAGAGAGTGCAGTGGCACCACTGGGGATGCACTGCAGTGAGTCCAGAGAGTGCACTGGCAACACTGGGGATGCAGTGAAGTGATTCCAGAGCGTGCACTGCACCTTGGGGATGCAGAGCAGTGAGTCCAGAGAGTGCACTGGCACCACTCGGGATGCAGTGCAGTGAGTCCAGAGAGTGCACTGGCAACACTGGGGATGCAGTGAAGTGATTCCAGAGCGTGCACTGGCACCACTGGGGATGCAGTGCAGTGAGTCCAGAGAGTGCCCTGGGACCAGTGGGAATGCACTGCAGTGAGTCCAGAGAGTGCACTGGCACCACTCGGGATGCAGTGCAGTGAGTCCAGAGAGTGCTCTGGCACCACTGGAGCTGTACTGTAGTGAGTCCAGAGAGTGCACTGGCACCACTGGGAATGCAGTGCAGTGAGTCCAGAGAGTGCCCTGGCACCACTGGGGATGCAGTGCAGTGAGTAAACAGAGTGCACTGGCACCACTGCGGATGCAGTGCCGTGAGTCCAGGGAGTGCACTCTCAGCACTGGGGATGCAGTGCAGTGAGTCCAGAGAGTGCCCTGGCACCACTGGGGATGCAGTGCAGTGAGTCCAGAGAGTGCACTGGCACCACTGGTGATGCAGTGCAGTGAGGCCATAGAGTGCAGTGGCACCACTGGGGATGCAGTGCAGTGAGTCCAGAGAGTGCACTGGCCCCACTGGGGATGCAGTGCAGTGAGTGCAGAGAGTGCACTGGCACCAGTGGGGATGCACTGCAGAGAGTGCACTGGCACCACTGCGGATGCACTGCAGTGACGCTAAAGAGTGCACTGGCACCACTGCGGATGCAGTACCGTGAGTCCAGAGCGTGCACTGGCACCACTGGGGATGCAGTGCAGTGAGTGCAGAGAGTGCACTGGCACCACTGGGGATGCAGTGCAGTGAGTCCAGAGAGTGCACTCGCACCACTGGGGATGCAGTGCAGTGAGTCCAGAGAGTGTACTGGCACCAATGGGGATGCACTGCAGTGAGTCCAGAGAGTGCACTGGCACCACTGGGAATGCAGTGCAGTGAGTCCAGAGAGTGCAGTGACACCACTGGGGATGCAGTGCAGTGAGTCCATAGAGTGCACTGGCACCACTGGGGATGCAGTGCAGTGAGTCCAGAGAGTGCACTGGCACCACTGGGGATGCAGTGCAGTGAGTCCAGAGAGTGCACTGGCACCACTGGGGATGCACTGCAGTGAGTCCAGAGAGTGCCGTGGCACTAGTGAAGATGCACTGCAGTGTCTCCAGAGAGTGCCCTGGCACCACTGGTAATGCAGTGCAGTGAGTCCAGAGAGTGCACTGGCACCACTGGGGATGCACTGCAGTGACTCCAGAGAGTGCCCTGGCACTAGTGGAGATGCACAGCAGTGTCTCCAGAGAGTGCACTGGCACCACTGGGGATGCACTGCAGTTAGTCCAGAGAGTGCACTGGCACCACTGGGGATGTAGTGCAGTGATTCCAGAGAGTGCACTGGCACCACTGGGGATGCACTGCAGTGAGTCCAGAGAGTGCACTGGCACCACTGGGGATCCAGTGCAGTGAGTGCAGAGAGTGCACTGGCACCACTCGGGATGCAGTGCAGTGAGTGCATTGAGTGCCCTGGCACCATTGGGGATGCAGTTCAGTGAGTCCAAAGAGTGCACTGGCACCACTGGGGATGCAGTGCAGTGAGTCCAGAGAGTGCACTGGCAACACTGGGGATGCAGTGAAGTGATTCCAGAGCGTGCACTGGCACCTTGGGGATGCAGTGCAGTGAGTCCAGAGAGTGCACTGGCACCACTCGGGATGCCATGCAGTGAGTCCATAGAGTGCACTGGCACCACTGGGGATGCAGTGCAGTGAGTCCAGAGAGTGCACTGGCACCACTCGGGATGCCGTGCAGTGAGTCCACAGAGTACCCTGGCACCACTGGGGATGCAGTGCAGGGAGTCCAGTGTGTGCACTGGCACCACTGAGGATGCAGTGCAGTGAGTCCAGAGAGTGCACTGGCACCACTGGGGATGCAGTGCAGTGAGTCCATAGAGTGCACTGGCACCACTGGGGATGCAGTGCAGTGAGTCCAGAGAGTGTACTGGCACCACTGGGGATGCACTGCAGTGAGTCCAGAGAGTGCACTGGCACCAGTGGGGATGCACTGCAGTGAGTGCACTGGCACCACTGGGGATGCACTGCAGTGACGCTAAAGAGTGCACTGGCACCACTGGGAATACACTGCAGTGAGTCCAGAGAGTGCACTGGCACCACTGGGGATGCAGTGCAGTGAGTGCAGAGAGTGCCCTGGCACCACTGGGGATGCAGTGCAGTGAGTCCACAGAGTTCAATGGCACCACTGGGTAGCAGTGCCGTAAGTCCAGAGAGTGCACTGGCCCCACTGGGGATGCAGTGCAGTGAGTCCAGAGAGTGCACTAGCAGCACTAAGGGATGCAGTGCCGTGAGTCCAGAGAGTGCACTGGCACCACTGGGAATGCAGTCCTGTAAGTCCAGAGAGTGCCTTGGCAACACTGGGGATGCACTGCAGTGAGTCCAAAGAGTGCACTGGCACCACTGGTAATGCAGTGCAGTGAGTCCAGAGAGTGCACTCGCACCACTGGGAATGCACTGCAGTGACTCCAGAGAGTGCCCTGGCACAACTGGGAATGCAGTGCAGTGAGTCCAGAGAGCGCACTGGCACCACTGGGGATGCAGTGCAGTGAGTATACAGAGTGCACTGGCACCACTGGTGATGCAGTGCCGAGAGTCCAGAGAGTGCACTGGCACCACTGGGGATGCAGTGCAGTGAGTCCAGAGAGTGCACTGGCACCACTGGGGATGCAGTGCAGTGAGTCCATAGAGTGCACTCGCACCACTGGGAATGCACTGCAGTGACTACAGAGAGTGCCCTGGCACAACTGGGAATGCAGTGCAGTGAGTCCAGAGAGCGCACTGGCACCACTGGGGATGCAGTGCAGTGAGTATACAGAGTGCACTGGCACCACTGGTGATGCAGTGCCGAGAGTCCAGAGAGTGCACTGGCACCACTGGGGATGCAGTGCAGTGAGTCCAAAGAGTGCACTGGCACCACTGGGGATGCAGTGCAGTGAGTCCAGAGAGTGCACTGGCAACACTGGGGATGCAGTGAAGTGATTCCAGAGCGTGCACTGGCACCTTGGGGATGCAGAGCAGTGAGTCCAGAGAGTGCACTGGCACGACTGGGGATGCAGTGCAGTGAGTGCAGAGAGTGCACTGGCACCACTGGGGACGCAGTGCAGTGAGTCCAGGGAGTGCCCTGGGACCAGTGGGAATGCACTGCAGTGACTCCAGAGAGTGCCCTGGCACAACTGGGAATGCAGTGCAGTGAGTCCAGAGAGCGCACTGGCACCACTGGGGATGCAGTGCAGTGAGTAAACAGAGTGCACTGGCACCACTGGTGATGCAGTGCCGAGAGTCCAGAGAGTGCACTGGCACCACTGGGGATGTAGTGCAGTGAATCCAGAGAGTGCACTGTCACCACTGCGGATGCACTGCAGTGATTCCAGAGAGTGCCCTGGCACCACTGGGAAGCAGTGCAGTGAGTCCAGAGAGTGCACTGGCACCACTGGGGATGCAGTGTAGTGAGTGCAGAGAGTGCCCTGGCACCACTGGGGATGCAGTGCAGTGAGTGCAGAGGTTGCCCTGGCACCATTGGGATGCAGTGCAGTGAGTCCAGAGAGTGCACTGGCTCCACTGGGGATGCAGTGCAGTGAGTCCAAAGAGTGCACTGGCACCACTGGGGATGCAGTGCAGTGACTCCAGAGAGTGCACTGGCACCACTGGGGATGCAGTGCAGTGAGTCCAGAGAGTGCACTGGCACCACTGGGGATGCAGTGCAGTGAGTCCAGAGAGTGCACTGGCACCACTCGGGATGCAGTGCAGGGAGTCCAGAGAGTGCACTGGCACCACTGGGGATGCACTGCAGTGAGTCCAGAGAGTGCCCTGGGACCAGTGGGAATGCACTGCAGTGAGTCCAGAGAGTGCACTGGCACCACTGGGGATGCAGTGCAGTGTGTCCAGAGAGTGCACTGGCACCACTGGGGATGCAGTGCAGTGAGTGCAGAGAGTGCCCTGGCACCACTGGGGATGCAGTGCAGTGAGTCCAGAGAGTGCACTGGCACCATTGAAGATGCAGTGCAGTGAGTCCAGAGAGTGCACTGGCACCACTGGGGATGCAGTGCAGTGAGTCCAGAGAGTGCACTGGCACCACTGGAGCTGTACTGTAGTGAGTCCAGAGAGTGCACTGGCACCACTGGGAATGCAGTGCAGTGAGTCCAGAGAGTGCACTGGCACCACTGGGGATGCAGTGCAGGGAGTCCAGTGTGTGCACTGGCACCACTGAGGATGCAGTGCAGTGAGTCCAGAGAGTGCACTGGCACCACTGGGGATGCAGTGCAGTGAGTCCATAGAGTGCACTTGCACCACTGGGGATGCAGTGCTGTGAGTCCAGAGAGTGCACTGGCACCACTGGGGATGCAGTGCAGTGAGTCCAGAGAGTGCACTGGCACCAGTGGGGATGCACTGCAGTGAGTGCACTGGCACCACTGGGGATGCACTGCAGTGACGCTAAAGAGTGCACTGGCACCACTGGGAATACACTGCAGTGAGTCCAGAGAGTGCACTGGCACCAGTGGGGATGCAGTGCAGTGAGTCCAGAGAGTGCACTCGCACCACTGGGGATGCAGTGCAGTGAGTCCAGAGAGTGCAGTGGCACCACTGGAGCTGTACTATAGTGAGTCCAGAGAGTGCACTGGCACCTCTGGGAATGCAGTGCAGTGAGTCCAGAGAATGCACTGGCACCACTGGTGATGCAGTGCAGTGAGTAAACAGAGTGTACTGGCACCACTGCGGATGCAGTGCCGTGAGTCCAGAGAGTGCACTGTCAGCACTGGGGATGCAGTGCAGTGAGTCCAGAGAGTGCACTGGCACCACTGGGGATGCAGTGCAGTGAGTCCAGAGAGTGCACTGGCACCACTGGGGATGCAGTGCAGTGAGTCCAGAGAGTGCACTGGCACCACTGGGGATTCAGTGTAGTGAGTCCAGTAAGTGCAAAGGTACCAGTGGGGATGCACTGCAGTGAGTGCACTGGCACCACTGGGGATGCACTGCAGTGACGCTAAAGAGTGCACTGGCACCACTGGGAATACACTGCAGTGAGTCCAGAGAGTGCACTGGCACCACTGGGGATGCAGTGCAGTGAGTCCAGTGTGTGCACTGGCACCACTGGGGATGCAGTGCAGTGAGTACAGAGAGTGCACTGGCACCACTGGGGATGCAGTGCAGTGAGTCCATAGAGTGCACTGGCACCACTGGGGATGCAGTGCAGTGAGTCCAGAGAGTGCACTGGCAACACTGGGGATGCAGTGGAGTGAGTCCAGAGAGTGCACTGGCACCAGTGGGGATGCACTGCAGTGAGTGCACTGGCACCACTGGGGATGCACTGCAGTGACGCTAAAGAGTGCACTGGCACCACTGGGAATACACTGCAGTGAGTCCAGAGAGTGCACTGGCACCACTGGGGATGCAGTGCAGTGAGTCCAGAGAGTGCACTGGCACCACTGGGGATGCAGTGCAGTGAGTCCAGAGATTGCACTGGCACCAGTGGGGATGCAGTGCAGTGAGTCCAGAGAGTGCACTGGCACCACTGGGAATGCAGTGCAGTGAGTCCAGAGAGTGCACTGGCACCACTGCGGATGAAGTGCCGTGAGTCCAGAGAGTGCACTGTCAGCACTGGGGATGCAGTGCCGTGAGTCCAGAGAGTGCACTGTCAGCACTGGGGATGCAGTGCAGTGAGTCCAGAGAGTGCACTGGCACCACTGGTAATGCAGTGCAGTGAGTCCAGAGAGTGCACTGGCACCACTGGGAATGCACTGCAGTGACTCCAGAGAGTGCACTGGCACCATTGGGGATGCAGTGCAGTGAGTCCAAAGAGTGCACTGGCACCATTGAAGATGCAGTGCAGTGAGTCCAGAGAGTGCACTGGCACCACTGGGGATGCAGTGTAGTGAGTCTAGTAAGTGCTCTGGTACCAGTGGGGATGCACTGCAGTGAGTGCACTGGCACCACTGGGGATGCACTGCAGTGACGCTAAAGAGTGCACTGGTACCACTGGGAATACACTGCAGTGAGTCCAGAGAGTGCACTGGCACCACTGGGGATGCAGTGCAGTGAGTCCAGAGAGTGCACTGGCACCACTGGTAATGCAGTGCAGTGAGTCCAGAGAGTGCACTGGCACCACTGGGAATGCACTGCAGTGACTCCAGAGAGTGCCCTGGCACAACTGGGAATGCAGTGCAGTGAGTCCAGAGAACGCACTGGCACCACTGGGGATGCAGTGCAGTGAGTAAACAGAGTGCACTGGCACCACTGGTGATGCAGTGCCGAGAGTCCAGAGAGTGCTCCTGCACCACTGGGGATGCAGTGCAGTGAGTCCAGAGAGTGCACTGGCACCACTGGGGATGCACTGCAGGGAGTCCAGTGTGAGCACTGGCACCACTGGGGATGCAGTGCAGTGAGTCCAGAGAGTGCACTGGCACCACTGGGAATGCAGTGCAGTGAGTCCAGAGAGTGCAGTGGCACCACTGGTGATGCAGTGCAGTGAGTCCATAGAGTGCACTGGCACCACTGGGGATGCAGTGCAGTGACTCCAGAGAGTGCACTGGCACCATTGGAGCTGTACTGTAGTGAGTCCAGAGATTGCACTGGCACCACTGGGGATGCAGTGCAGTGAGTCCAGAGAGTGCTCTGGCACCACTGGGGATGCAGTGCAGTGAGTCCAGAGAGTGCACTGGCGCCACTGGAGATGCAGTGCAGTGAGTCCAGAGAGTGCACTGGCACCACTGGGGATGCACTGCAGTGAGTCCAGTGTGAGCACTGGCACCACTGGGGATGCAGTGCAGTGAGTCCATAGAGTGCACTGGCACCACTGGGAATGCAGTGCAGTGAGTCCAGAGAGTGCAGTGACACCACTGGGGATGCAGTGCTGTGAGTCCATAGAGTGAACTGGCACCACCGGTAATGCAGTGCAGTGAGTCCTGAGAGTGCACTGGCACCACTGGGAATGCACTGCAGTGACTCCAGAGAGTGCCCTGGCACAACTGGGAATGCAGTGCAGTGAGTCCAGAGAGCGCACTGGCACCACTGGGGATGCAGTGCAGTGAGTAAACAGAGTGCACTGGCACCACTGGTGATGCAGTGCCGTGAGTCCAGAGAGTGCACTGGCACCACTGGTGATGCAGTGCAGTGAGTCCAGAGAGTGTACTGGCGCCACTGGGGATGCAGTGCAGTGAGTCCAGAGAGTGCACTGGCACCACTGGGGATGCACTGCAGTGAGTCCAGTGTGAGCACTGGCACCACTGGGGATGCAGTGCAGTGAGTCCATAGAGTGCACTGGTACCACTGGGAATGCAGTGCAGTGAGTCCAGAGAGTGCAGTGACACCACTGGGGATGCAGTGCAGTGAGTCCATAGAGTGCACTGGCACCACTGGGGATGCAGTGCAGTGAGTCCAGAGAGTGCACTGGCACCACTGGGGATGCAGTGCAGTGAGTCCAGTAAGTGCACTGGCACAAGTGGGGATGCACTGCAGTGAGTGCACTGGCACCACTGGGGATGCACTGCAGTGACGCTAAAGAGTGCACTGGCACCACTGTGAATACACTGCAGTGAGTCCAGAGAGTGCACTGGCACCACTGGGGATGCAGTGCAGTGAGTCCAGAGAGTGCACTGGCACCACTGGAGCTGTACTGTAGTGAGTCCAGAGATTGCACTGGCACCTCTGGGGATGCAGTGCAGTGAGTCCAGAGAGTGCACTGGCACCACTGGGGATGCAGTGCAGTGAGTCCAGAGAGTGTACTGGCACCACTGGTGATGCAGTGCAGTGAGTCCAGAGAGTGCACTGGCACCACTGGGGATGCAGTGCTGTGAGTCCACAGAGTTCAATGGCACCACTGGGGATGCAGTGCCTTGAGTCCAGAGAGTGCACTTGCCCCACTGGGGATGCAGTGCAGTGAGTCCAGAGAGTGCACTAGCAGCACTGGGGATGCAGTGCTGTGAGTCCAGAGAGTACACTGGCACCACTGGGAATGCAGTGCTGTGAGTCCAGAGAGTGCCCTGGCAACACTGGGGATGCACTGCAGTGAGTCCAGAGAGTGCACTGGCAGCACTGGTAATGCAGTGCAGTGAGTCCAGAGAGTGCACTGGCACCACTGGGAATGCAGTGCCGTGAGTCCACAGAGTGCACTGGCAACACTGGGGATGCACTGCAGTGAGTCCAGAGAGTGCACTGGCACCACTGGGGATGCTCTGCAGTGAGTATAGACAGTGCACTGGCACGACTTGGGATGCAGTGCAGTGAGTCCAGAGAGTGCAGTGGCACCACTGGGGATGCACTGCAGTGAGTCCAGAGAGTGCACTGGCAACACTGGGGATGCAGTGAAGTGATTCCAGAGCGTGCACTGCACCTTGGGGATGCAGAGCAGTGAGTCCAGAGAGTGCACTGGCAACACTGGGGATGCAGTGAAGTGATTCCAGAGCGTGCACTGGCACCACTGGGGATGCAGTGCAGTGAGTCCAGAGAGTGCCCTGGGACCAGTGGGAATGCACTGCAGTGAGTCCAGAGAGTGCACTGGCACCACTCGGGATGCAGTGCAGTGAGTCCAGAGAGTGCTCTGGCACCGCTGGAGCTGTACTGTAGTGAGTCCAGAGAGTGCACTGGCACCACTGGGAATGCAGTGCAGTGAGTCCAGAGAGTGCACTGGCACCACTGGGGATGCAGTGCAGTGAGTAAAGAGAGTGCACTGGCACCACTGCGGATGCAGTGCCGTGAGTCCAGGGAGGGCACTGTCAGCACTGGGGATGCAGTGCAGTGAGTCCAGAGAGTGCCCTGGCACCACTGGGGATGCAGTGCAGTGAGTCCAGAGAGTGCACTGGCACCACTGGGGATGCAGTGCAGTGAGGCCATAGAGTGCAGTGGCACCACTGGGGATGCAGTGCAGTGAGTCCAGAGAGTGCACTGGCCCCACTGGGGATGCAGTGCAGTGAGTGCAGAGAGTGCACTGGCACCAGTGGGGATGCACTGCAGAGAGTGCACTGGCACCACTGGGGATGCACTGCAGTGACGCTAAAGAGTGCACTGGCTCCACTGCGGATGCAGTACCGTGAGTCCAGAGAGTGCACTGGCACCACTGGGGATGCAGTGCAGTGAGTGCAGAGAGTGCACTGGCACCACTGGGGATGCAGTGCAGTGAGTCCAGAGAGTGCACTCGCACCACTGGGGATGCAGTGCAGTGAGTCCAGAGAGTGTACTGGCACCAATGGGGATGCACTGCAGTGAGTCCAGAGAGTGCACTGGCACCACTGGGAATGCAGTGCAGTGAGTCCAGAGAGTGCAGTGACACCACTGGGGATGCAGTGCAGTGAGTCCATAGAGTGCACTGGCACCACTGGGGATGCAGTGCAGTGAGTCCAGAGAGTGCACTGGCACCACTCGGGATGCCATGCAGTGAGTCCAGAGAGTGTACTGGCACCACTGGTGATGCAGTGCAGTGAGTCCAGAGAGTGCACTGGCACCACTGGGGATGCAGTGCTGTGAGACCACAGAGTTCAATGGCACCACTGGGGATGCAGTGCCGTGAGTCCAGAGAGTGCACTTGCCCCACTGGGGATGCAGTGCAGTGAGTCCAGAGAGTGCACTAGCAGCACTGGGGATCCAGTGCTGTGAGTCCAGAGAGTGCACTGGCACCACTGGGAATGCAGTGCTGTGAGTCCAGAGAGTGCCCTGGCAACACTGGGGATGCACTGCAGTGAGTCCAGAGAGTGCTCTGGCAGCACTGGTAATGCAGTGCAGTGAGTCCAGAGAGTGCCCTGGCACCACTGGGGATGCAGTGCAGTGAGTCCAGAGAGTGCACTGGCACCACTGGGGATGCAGTGCAGTGAGGCCATAGAGTGCAGTGGCACCACTGGGGATGCAGTGCAGTGAGTCCAGAGAGTGCACTGGCCCCACTGGGGATGCAGTGCAGTGAGTGCAGAGAGTGCACTGGCACCAGTGGGGATGCACTGCAGAGAGTGCACTGGCACCACTGGGGATGCACTGCAGTGACGCTAAAGAGTGCACTGGCACCACTGCGGATGCAGTACCGTGAGTCCAGAGAGTGCACTGGCACCACTGGGGATGCAGTGCAGTGAGTGCAGAGAGTGCACTGGCACCACTGGGGATGCAGTGCAGTGAGTCCAGAGAGTGCACTCGCACCACTGGGGATGCAGTGCAGTGAGTCCAGAGAGTGTACTGGCACCAGTGGGGATGCACTGCAGTGAGTCCAGAGAGTGCACTGGCACCACTGGGAATGCAGTGCAGTGAGTCCAGAGAGTGCAGTGACACCACTGGGGATGCAGTGCAGTGAGTCCATAGAGTGCACTAGCACCACTGGGGATGCAGTGCAGTGAGTCCAGAGAGTGCACTGGCACCACTGGGGATGCAGTGCAGTGAGTCCAGAGAGTGCACTGGCACCACTGGGGATGCACTGCAGTGACTCCAGAGAGTGCCGTGGCACTAGTGAAGATGCACTGCAGTGTCTCCAGAGAGTGCCCTGGCACCACTGGTAATGCAGTGCAGTGAGTCCAGAGAGTGCACTGGCACCACTGGGGATGCACTGCAGTGACTCCAGAGAGTGCCCTAGCACTAGTGGAGATGCACAGCAGTGTCTCCAGAGAGTGCACTGGCACCACTGGGGATGCACTGCAGTTAGTCCAGAGAGTGCACTGGCACCACTGGGGATGTAGTGCAGTGATTCCAGAGAGTGCACTGGCACCACTGGGGATGCACTGCAGTGAGTCCAGAGAGTGCACTGGCACCACTGGGGATGCAGTGCAGTGAGTGCAGAGAGTGCACTGGCACCACTCGGGATGCAGTGCAGTGAGTGCATTGAGTGCCCTGGCACCATTGGGGATGCAGTTCAGTGAGTCCAGAGAGTACACTGGCACCACTGGGGATGCAGTGCAGTGAGTCCAGAGAGTGCACTGGCAACACTGGGGATGCAGTGAAGTGATTCCAGAGCGTGCACTGGCACCTTGGGGATGCAGTGCAGTGAGTCCAGAGAGTGCACTGGCACCACTCGGGATGCCATGCAGTGAGTCCATAGAGTGCACTGGCACCACTGGGGATGCAGTGCAGTGAGTCCAGAGAGTGCACTGGCACCACTCGGGATGCCGTGCAGTGAGTCCATAGAGTACCCTGGCACCACTGGGGATGCAGTGCAGGGAGTCCAGTGTGTGCACTGGCACCACTGAGGATGCAGTGCAGTGAGTCCAGAGAGTGCACTGGCACCACTGGGGATGCAGTGCAGTGAGTCCATAGAGTGCACTGGCACCACTGGGGATGCAGTGCAGTGAGTCCAGAGAGTGTACTGGCACCACTGGGGATGCACTGCAGTGAGTCCAGAGAGTGCACTGGCACCAGTGGGGATGCACTGCAGTGAGTGCACTGGCACCACTGGGGATGCACTGCAGTGACGCTAAAGAGTGCACTGGCACCACTGGGAATACACTGCAGTGAGTCCAGAGAGTGCACTGGCACCACTGGGGATGCAGTGCAGTGAGTGCAGAGAGTGCCCTGGCACCACTGGGGATGCAGTGCAGTGAGTCCACAGAGTTCAATGGCACCACTGGGGATGCAGTGCAGTGACTCCAGAGAGTGCACTGGCACCATTGGAGCTGTACTGTAGTGAGTCCAGAGATTGCACTGGCACCACTTGGGATGCAGTGCAGTGAGTCCAGAGAGTGCACTGGCACCACTGGGGATGCAGTGCAGTGAGTCCAGAGAGTGTACTGGCACCACTGGGGATGCACTGCAGTGAGTCCAGAGAGTGCACTGGCACCACTGGGGATGCAGTGCAGTGAGTCCACAGAGTTCAATGGCACCACTGGGGATGCAGTGCAGTGAGTCCAGAGAGTGCACTGGCACCACTGGGGATGCAGTGCAGTGACTCCAGAGAGTGCACTAGGAGCACTGGGGATGCAGTGCCGTGAGTCCAGAGAGTGCACTGGCACCACTGGGAATGCAGTGCTGTGTGTCCAGAGAGTGCCCTGGCAACATTGGGGATGCACTGCAGTGAGTCCAGAGAGTGCACTGGCACCACTGGTAATGCAGTGCAGTGAGTCCTGAGAGTGCACTGGCACCACTGGGAATGCACTGCAGTGACTCCAGAGAGTGCCCTGGCACAACTGGGAATGCAGTGCAGTGAGTCCAGAGAGCGCACTGGCACCACTGGGGATGCAGTGCAGTGAGTAAACAGAGTGCACTGGCACCACTGGTGATGCAGTGCCGTGAGTCCAGAGAGTGCACTGGCACCACTGGTGATGCAGTGCAGTGAGTCCAGAGAGTGTACTGGCGCCACTGGGGATGCAGTGCAGTGAGTCCAGAGAGTGCACTGGCACCACTGGGGATGCACTGCAGTGAGTCCAGTGTGAGCACTGGCACCACTGGGGATGCAGTGCAGTGAGTCCATAGAGTGCAATGGTACCACTGGGAATGCAGTGCAGTGAGTCCAGAGAGTGCAGTGACACCACTGGGGATGCAGTGCAGTGAGTCCATAGAGTGCACTGGCACCACTGGGGATGCAGTGCAGTGAGTCCAGAGAGTGCACTGGCACCACTGGGGATGCAGTGCAGTGAGTCCAGTAAGTGCACTGGCAGCAGTGGGGATGCACTGCAGTGAGTGCACTGGCACCACTGGGGATGCACTGCAGTGACGCTAAAGAGTGCACTGGCACCACAGGGAATACACTGCAGTGAGTCCAGAGAGTGCACTGGCACCAGTGGGGATGCAGTGCAGTGAGTCCAGAGAGTGCACTGGCACCACTGGGGATGCAGTGCAGTGAGTCCAGAGAGTGCACTGGCACCACTGGAGCTGTACTATAGTGAGTCCAGAGAGTGCACTGGCACCTCTGGGAATGCAGTGCAGTGAGTCCAGAGAATGCACTGGCACCACTGGTGATGCAGTGCAGTGAGTAAACAGAGTGTACTGGCACCACTGCGGATGCAGTGCCGTGAGTCCAGAGAGTGCACTGGCACCACTGGGGATGCAGTGCAGTGAGTCCAGAGAGTGCACTGGCACCAGTGGGGATGCACTGCAGTGAGTGCACTGGCACCACTGGGGATGCACTGCAGTGACGCTAAAGAGTGCACTGGCACCACTGGGAATACACTGCAGTGAGTCCAGAGAGTGCACTGGCACCACTGGGGATGCAGTGCAGTGAGTCCAGAGAGTGCACTGGCACCACTGGGGATGCAGTGCAGTGAGTCCAGAGAGTGCACTGGCACCAGTGGGGATGCAGTGCAGTGAGTCCAGAGAGTGCACTGGCACCACTGGGGATGCAGTGCAGTGAGTCTAGTACGTGCTCTGGTACCAGTGGGGATGCACTGCAGTGAGTGCACTGGCACCACTGGGGATGCACTGCAGTGACGCTAAAGAGTGCACTGGCACCACTGGGAATACACTGCAGTGAGTCCAGAGAGTGCAGTGGCACCACTTGGGATGCAGTGCAGTGAGTCCAGAGAGTGCACTGGCACCACTGGTAATGCAGTGCAGTGAGTCCAGAGAGTACACTGGCACCACTGGGAATGCACTGCAGTGACTCCAGAGAGTGCCCTGGCACAACTGGGAATGCAGTGCAGTGAGTCCAGAGAGCGCACTGGCACCACTGGGGATGCAGTGCAGTGAGTAAACAGAGTGCACTGGCACCACTGGTGATGCAGTGCCG